>NC_085842.1:119348535-119436035 GCF_035594765.1 Anolis carolinensis | reverse complement strand
TTCTTTCCTTCTCCTTTGACTTTCCCCCTCCCTCTTTCCTTCCTTCACGGGCAGGGGAGGGGGCAAATGGTGAGGGGCAGCAGGTGGCAGACACATAAGGGGAGCATTTTGGATATTAGAAGTCTGGATATGGGATGTTCAATTTGTATTAAGACTCAGCATGGTATGATATTGTAATCAGAGCTTAGAATTTTCCATATGTAAAGCTATCTTTTTGTAACCACAAATTATAGTGTAGATTGCTAAGAATTATATCAAGCCCACTGACTTCTATTATTCCAAATGCATCTTCAATTTTATAGCAGCATACATAAGAACTATTTTATGACAGGAATTAAGCTTGCTTTTTCAGCTCTTCTTGCTTGGTAATATATTGTTAATTGTCTTTTAGTTTTATATTCTCAAGGTGAAATAAATAACTTAATGTGTTTTAATCTTTATTGAACTTACACACTTTTTTCAGGACTTATAACTTTTTATAAACTTATAAACTTTTTTCAGGACACTTCTAGGATTTTTCTAGGATGGATATATTTTGATGCACAGTGGGCACTGCAACATATATAAAAGGTGAATTGCTGCTCTGGAGACTTCTGTGAGATACAGCCAATTCTTTCTTGTCTGAAAAGAGGAAGTCTGGATTGGTTCAGGGCCACAGAAATACCTGGAGTGGGGAGACAGTGACTCATGGGCCACCCTTGTCTACCAGCTTTTGTTGTTGTTGTTTTTCCTCATCTGATCATGTCAGCTATAGTTCCAGTTCCAGTCCTAAGAACTAGACAGAATGCTAAAGCAAGATTTGTTGGTTCCATATCTTGACTTATTCCAAAGCTGGTAGCCATAGTACCATGGTTCAGTTAAAAAGAAAAACTATCCCATTTAAGGCAGTTTCATTATAGTCCACTTAAAAGAAAGAACAAGAGTGCAGAAAAAGTCTTAAATATTATGCCAACATATTTTAATTAAAACAAACAAACGAATGAATTCAATACATTTATCATAAACATTTCATTATAACAATTGAGTCAAACATTCATATTTAGAATTTGTTTCTCCAGAAATTGTCCATACGTCACTTTGAGGCTGATGGCAAAATCAAGTGATACCACATTGCTACAAAATCATTTGTAGCATTCTTTTTCTTTATTTTAAATAAATTTCTGGTGAAGTTTTCTGAAGTTATTATTTTTCTTCAAGTGATTTGCAGTATCCATAAAGGATGTAAGGATTATACAGAACTATTCATGTACCCTACCCGAGATCTTTGAATCCAAGCTTCAAAGCTTCTGTAACTATGAGAAGAGAGAGAATAGGATTTTTTTTTCTCAGGCATGTAAATAGTTACAGCTGTTTGGGTATGTGAGTGCATGCAAAGCAACATATAGTGTCTGTTCAAGATATCTGAAAATAAGACTCAAAGGGAAGAACATTCAAAGGGAGCAAAACTGCATCATGGGGAAACATTTTATTCTACTGGATGATAAAACTACACCCCAAGATAGTAAGGACTGAATCAATAGTCTCACTGAATCTATTGTTGAATAGTGAATAAACATGTAGATACATCCCATTGATTGCAAGGGTCTACTCTACTTGCAAGTAACAGGAAGATTTGGATCACTACATATGGCCTCTAGGTGAACAGGTAACAATTCTTTAATATGAGAAAACTTGAGATTTCAAAGTATTTCTCATTAAATAAATTGTGTCTGACATAGTATCAAGATTTTCTCATAATAAATTTGATTTCCCAATCTGCTGCAATTCACCCAAGAGAATATGCACCTGTAATTGGAGTGTCAGAAAGCTTTGAAAGATTTTGGAATATGAAAATGTGTGCATGGCAACAGTTTAAACACTTCAATCTTCTTTAGAACAGGTGTTAAAATAAAATAATTGAACTGATTATCTCATTCTAGATTACAGGTGAAATTATTCCAATATCTCATTACAGTTTTCACTATTGTAGAAGTTTTCTTTTCATCCCTTATTTAACTCATGCACTAATAATGACAAAATAGACTAGATCCTTGGATCTAATCAAGGCTCTCTTCAAATTCATTCCAATCAAGGCCCCATCTATACTGCCCTATAATGCAGTTTGAGCTGCATTAAATGCGCAGTGTAGACTCATAGACTGCAGACTGAACTGCACTGAACTGGATTCAGTGCAGTCTACACTGATATGAGTCTATACTGCCATATACTCCAGTTCACTCTGCATTATATTGTCAGTGTATATAGAGCCAAAGTCAACTCCATTGTGGAAACATCCTCACCAGTGACTCATTTGTTTCTGGTTACAGTGCAGGTCAAGACTTATAAAACCACATATAATTTAGGTACAGAGCCCAAAGCAATTGCTGCCTATACCCCATGCTCTGTGAGGCAAACCCTACATCTAATATTGAGTGCACTTATAGCTCCAGCTTTTGGAAAAGTCATTTGCCTTTCCCCACAAAGCTTTCTGTTAGGCAGACAAAAATCTCAGTGGATCTAAAGCTGTATGGTATTTTCTAAGAATAATTTCTTTCAGCAAAGGGAAGGCATAGTTTCAAAAGCAGGGAAAAGATGAAGAATTCTAGTAAAGATTGACATGTAATGAATAATCTTCCAGCCAGGAGCCATCACTTAGAAAGCACACAGAAAAAGGCAAATATGACTTTTAAAAACGCTCGTAGGATACAAAGCCATACTTAGAAAATATTTTTCTAAGTTTACTGATTCCAGGCAAGCAGTCCAAAATCAGCTATGGTAAATCCTCCCACAGCCAGCAGAGAAATCAGACAGGGAAAATGCAAATTCTGGGTCAAAGAAATTATCATAACCAAGACTTATCTGAGATTTTAGAAAGCCAAGTACAAATCGTGCAAAGCTAAATACAGCAACAGTCTAGGATACATTTACAGTGTTGAATTAATGCAGCATGACACCACTTTTTTGCTGTCAGGGCTACAAGCTATAGAATCATAGGAGTTGTAGTGTTGCAAGGTCTTTAGTCTTTTATGCCAAGGAGTGCTGGTGCCCCACCATACTGCAAATATCAGGATGCAATTGTATTGAACCCAAACTGCCCTTTGAAGGAAACCATAAGGCTGATGTGGACCTTGGTAAAAATGAGCTTGACATCCCTGCCTTAGGATGGTTCCAGACAGGACTTTAATTTGGGCCCAATCAGATTTTTAAAAAAAAACGATTGGGGCCAGATTAGAGTCCACAAATGCCCAGTAAGCTCGTGCTTTTTTTGGGGGGGGGGGGAATGTCCAGATGCCCTGGCAGACCTTCTGGCAGGGCACACAGACACCAACAACCTCCACCTCCCAGAAACGCCTTAAAAAGTAAAAATGATTTACCTGGCCAGCATTTCCCTGATGCTGGCCCTCTCCTGGTGCATAGAAAAGATTTGCCAGGACAAGAGGATGCCAGGACCAATTTTCCTCCCTCCTTCTCCTGGTGCATCATTTCTACACACCAGAGATGGCCAGAAACAGGAAAATGCCCACTGAGTAAGTAATTTTGATTTTTAAGGCTTTTCAGGGGGTGGGGGATGGGGAGGGCATTAGAGCCATCTTGGATATTCTGGGCTGAAGCAGTCATTTAATCATTTCATCAGTCCAGTCATCGGCCAAACTTGATTAGACCAGTCTTACAGGAAGACTTGGGTCTAATTCAGTATCAAATTAATTTGCCACAAAGCAGGGTTTTTACTTGAGGCGTCATTTGGATACCCTACATAAAAATCCAGGAGGGTGCGCATTTTTCACCCTTTGTTTTCATTGCTTGCTTCAGCTCCTTCAGGGTTTCAGCCTCTTTTCATTCTTATAGTGGTCTGTTACTGAGGGTTCAGGGTCCTCATCTGAAGAGGTTTTTTAAGGAAAGGAAGAATATTAAAGCTAGGATACCAATAAGCTCTGTACACTATTTTTTGTAGGATTTGCACACAGCACTTCTTGCTCATTGTTCTTTTCATTGTGTAAATAGATTGAAATGTATGACTGCTCTATAAATATACTAAAAATAATAACACATAACACTGATTTACTGAAACCTATGCTGTAGGAAGGCTCCGTGTGGAGCTGATCATGGCTAAGCATTTAAAGAGCTAAACTGCTTCAGTTAATAAGAACAGTTACTGTAAGTAGTCAGGAAATAAAGTTACTTTGCTGAGCACTGAGGTGAGGCAGAGCTTCTAAATAGTTTGACCATCTTTCTGAAGGGGAAATGTCACCTCTCAGAGAATTGGTTTATAAATTATCATTGGAACTGTCATTTTCCATTGCTCTTTTCCTGTAGATGGAGGATATTTTTTTCTTAGTAAACTAGTCCATGTCATCCAGTTGTCCCAATTTGGTAGGAATCAATCCTTTGTCATCCAATTTTTTCAATTGCTTTAAATTATGCCATTGCTCTCATTCTCAGCATATGAAACTACATAGAGTATACTGCTTTGGTAATGAACACTCGAGTCCTGTCCATCTGGCATCTTGCACTTAACTGAGAAACAGAGGAACAAAGCAAAGGGAGGAAAACTGTGCAGATTTAATTTTGTTTACCTCTGGGGCTTTCCGAGTTACACACAGATTGCGAAAGATATCAAAGAGCAAACCCCTAGATGTGCCCAAGAGTCCATTTATGGTTTTGTAAAATAAGTGTCTGAAAATTCAATACAAAGAATGTGCATTGTGTCTTTATGTGGATCCTAATTAAAGGTGGATTTCTGTGCCTTCTAATAGAGGCCATTCAACCCTTTCTATTAAGCAAAAAAAAAAAAAGGAGGGGGGAGGAGGAAGGAAGGAGAGAACAATCAAAATAATCTAGAAGAGTGCAAGGACTACAAAGTTAATCTTGAAGTGTTGCACATGACCACAAAAAGCACCACTTTCTTTCCCTTTCTCCTAAAACATATGAAGAGGGACTGGTAATGAGTTATAAAAAATAGTCCCCATTAATTAGAGTGGCAGGGCCAGATAAAAGCAGGGAACAGCTCCCTCGGATGATACAGTGCAACCAAGTCTTTGGTCTGTTGAACTGGACACCATTGCTTCTCTCCGGAGTCCTTAGCCAACTATATAACCAGCATGTGTCCACCAGCCCCAGTTCTGATACTGTTGGCAGTGCGAGCACTCAAAAACCAGACAGGAGCCAATATAACAGACAAGCAGTTTATTGAAGCAGAATTTATATCTATGCGGAATTAAGGCAAAAAGTCAGAGTAAGAAATAGTTCTTTATATAAAGTCAATTGTAGTTCAGAACGGGTTTAGAAATGTCCAAATTGTAATCCACAAATGAAAACTCGATAGTTTCCTCCAAGAAATCAAAGTTTGTCCATGAAACAGTAGCAGGAACACAGCGTTGCAAATCTGCAAACTCCAAATCCACTCGAAAAGTCTCGTAGCAGGAGCAAGAAAGCAAGGTAAACAAGGCAGAGTCAATTTCGATTCAGGAACAAGGAAAACTTGGTATAAGGAGAGGTCTACTCGAGAGTCACGGCACGGCGCAGCTGTCTGGAACTGGAAACTCGGCACAGAAACAGGGGACAAGGCAAGGAGCTGGAAACTGGAACTTCTTCTGAGGAAAGGCAAAGTTGACATCCCAATGAGAATACAGTGAGGGGCACTTTTAAAGAATCCCAAGTCTGCAAAATTAAGTATAGGACCCACAAAACTTCTCATGGGAAAGTTAGCCATTATCCAATTTGAGAGCTAACCTTTGACTCAGTCTCACTCCCTCTCTCCTGCTCCTATCTTTTGTAACAAATTCCTTCCGATTAAAAGTCCTATCTTCACCCAGGTCAACACCATCTGGTGTAGGTAACAATGAGGAGACGTTGGAATGTTCGACAATTAGCGGTTCTTCTGTAACAACCATATCAGGTAGCTGCAAGGCCAAGGGGCCCCTGCCCGGGGCAGAAATGTCTGCAAAATCCGCAGCATCATCTGTTTCCAACTCCATCTCTTGATGGAATAACAGGCCATGATGGCTGAGCTACAACAGATACACAAAAATTGATCATGTATATCTAGCCTGGCAGCACATTTTTTTGTGATGTTCCAAAGCTGTATCACCAGCCCAATGTATTTATAAAAAAAAAACCTGACAGTTTATGTACATTTAGTAAGAAGGCTTAATTGAAGTATTAATTTGGTTTAGAATATGATAAAGTTCCAAAACACATTTATTTACAAACCCAAGATCACAGCTGAACTCATCTCTGAATCAACTGTGAGTGGGTGGTTGAAAAACTAAGAAGCCACAAAGCTTCTATTTTTCTACTTCAATGGGAAAGTTAGCGTTGGATTTTAATTTATATTTGTATGTGGGGATTATTACAAATTGTTGGAAGACACTGGAAGGTTCTGTTGTTATAATACAATATGCACTTCTTTTCCATATTATTTGAAAAGCTGAAGAATTGTGAGGTATAAGAATTTTGCCATGATTTTGTAAGCTACGGAAGGAGATTGGAATGCTTTGAATTTCCTAAACAAAAATGATTTTCTGGTGGATAAATGTGGACAAATTATATATTGACTTGTCTCAGAAAACAATTACACATATCTATGTTCCATACAAAATTTGGTGAATTTACACTTTGTAATTACAACATTTGTAATTTAGAGATTTTTTAAATGGCCAAAACATATAGCTATTCCCTATGAGAACAGGGTAATCTTATTCCTATAACAATCCTGGTTGTTTGTTGTTGGTGGTTTGTTTTATGATGCCTTAGACTTTTTTTCTTTTGTTTAATTTGTTGTAATGCAGTGTATTTTATGGTGCTATATTTTAATTTTGTTTTACTGGGCCTGGTCCCCATGTAAGTTGCCCGAGTCCCTCATTCCCCCATCATGTGGTGGGGATGGGACAGTGTGTATCAGATGGTAGAAAGGGTGGCAACATGCATTGCCCCCCCTTCCCCCCATCATATGGGGAAAAGGGGAGAAAATTGCTGATAGCTCAATTGGAGCTACTCAAAATACACATTGCTCCCTGTAGTGGTAGAGGAAATGCCTTTTGGCGGTTACCCTCCACTTTGGGAGGAAAGTGTAAGGGGCCTGCTGTGCGTCGTGTGATGGCGCATGGCAGGCCCTGTCCTTGTTGCAAGTAAAAGCACCAAAACTGGGTAAATATGCCTTGTGTGAAGAGGTCCTAAGACTTGAACACTCAAAGTGCTAGGTCTAGATGGATGAGTTTGTCAGCTCCTCATACTTTAGCTTTTAAAATGAATACATAAATAAACTATTCGTGTGTTCTCTCAATTTCAAACATAAAGACATGGACAGATTTTGGTAACTTAATGCTAACTTGGAAAAAATCTTATCCATCCCACTCTGCAAATTGTGACTACTACATATTTTGATAATGACATGGCATTATTTATGTGGTAGTTTTAATACTGCTTCACATATTGATTCAATTCCTTATAGTAACTCATCATAGCCGAAGCAGCCTTAACACTACTGTGAGTTAATTTTATGAATTTGCCTTTAGAGTTTCCTTTAAGAAAAACATTGCGTAAGAAGGTTTAGTAAGTTTAATTGTCCCTAAAGTAACCCATTGTTTTTCATTGCTTTTTGGTTATTAGTTACGTCATTTTATCAGATTGGAGGCTTTATTAAAAAGAAGTATTTTAATACTCCAATTATGAGAAAAAAAGAAGAAAGGAAATCTATATCTGAGCCCATAGGAGAACAGAGATAATTTATTTTGGCTTATAAATATATTGCATTCTAGCTCCCAAGGTACTCTTTATATTTTATCTCAGGTTCTGCTTCATGGTGTTTCTCCTCCATGTTCCAAGTTGTTTTACTTTGCTTTTTTGGTTCTTTCTCCACAATCAATCCCTCAAAGTACTTGCATTGATTTGCATCAGTGATATTTCATTTTATTCCAGAATGACAAGGTAGAAGCAGAAGTGAAGGCATATTTTGATAATATAAAATATTAGTTGAGCGATAATGCAGGTATGGTCCAACTCCAGGAGACCCAGCAGTCTTCACTCATGGTCTGTGGGGTGCAATTTCAGCAACATAAGAAACACAGCTTTAAGAAGCACCAGTTGGCATCAAGTCCCATATCTGCAGAAGAAATATTCTTAACTATTTTATCTAAATGATGTTCATTACTGCTTTCAATATCTTCTTTAAAAAACTGCCAAGGACCAAAAATGCTGCTGAGGATCAACCAGACATGAAAAGCAGATTCCATTACTGTCATTTAAGCAAGCTGAGAGAACAACTACACTAATGACAAACACTTTCTCTCCCAATATATTTCACAAGGATGCGTAACCTGGTACCTGCCATATTTTTTGGACTATAACTAGCCTTTGAAATTATGAGAGATGATCTAAAACATCTGGATGGCATCACATTGATTATTTTTAGTCAAAGTTCAGGCTGTGGTTACTCTTCACTAGAAGGTGAATAGAGTGTTGCCTATATATATATATATATATCTCCATAAATGCATTGGCACTGCTCTCTCTTGCTTCTGATGCTACGCATCTTGTTTGCCTAAAGCATGAAAAAAAATACTCTGAGGAATTAAGAGCTGGTCCACATTATGTGCAGTACACTTTTCAAATGTAAACATATTTAGTTTTTCAGAAAACGTGGACTTTCTAAGCTACTCCTGAAGCCTGAGCTTGCTCACTTTTAGTGTTTGGAAGGAACAAGTTGTTGTAGCTCAGCCTGAGCTGGAATCAGAATCCAAAACTGTGATTATAGGCCTGCAATCCAGCTGCGGTCACCTGAATTGGTTTCTACAGAGGACTGTAATGCCTCATGGGCCTTGTAGTCCTGCTCCCAGTGCCACCGTGGCTGATGAAGATGAAAACATGGGGTTTTTGCCGGCTCAGCAAGAGCCGGAATTTTTCTAGATGCCTGATGTTGATGTTTTTGCCCAAGAACCCATAAAACAGACCTTGAGCAGTTCTCACCCCCTTTTGCTAGGAGACAGTCCTATGCTGCGGGAAGGGGAGGGAAGGAGCAGGTTCGCAGGAGTTTGAGACTTGCAGCTAAACAAGACACTGATTAGCCATGTTCCCCTGGGAAAATCTAGGGAGTCTCACATCTGGTGAGGGAGCGCTGGACACCTGCTTTGCAGGAAAACGAGACCTAGTTAAATGTGTCTGGCACGGTAGGTTCCGTGCAGAGTCAACAGAGCAGCTTCAGGAGTGATTTCGTGTTTCCAGCCTAGTGTGGACTTCGCAAAGTCCGCAAACCCAGTCTCCTTGCTTTACCTATCCAAGTATCCAAGAATTGCCTTGCCTCGTTCCTAGTCACGGACCTTGTTCCTAGAATCAAGTTTTGTTTCCAGCCTTGTTGTGGAATTACCTTGGACCTTGAAAGACCCTGGACATTTCCCCACACTATTGCTTGGCAATAGTGTGTGTTTCGGTTTGTTGGATTCTACTTTGAACTCTAATATCATTTATTGGACAAAACATTTCTGGACTATATTTGACCTTATTTGATAGGTCTGCTTCTGGACTATATTTTCTACTTGTTTTTATTATTTTTATATATTTCCTTAATAAAGATATTAGATAGTTATTGGCCTCCGTGTTCGGTTCTTAGTGCTCCATTGCCCAGGGTGTGACAAGGACTCTGAAACCAGGGATGAACATTCTGATGAACAGTCAAGGCCAGTTCAGCCAGATGGTAGCCTGGAGGAGAAGATGGATGGTTTTGACAGAAGGGTGATGTCTAGGAAGGGCGAAGCCAAAGGGAGGTTCGGAGACAAAGCCAGCATTTGGTTCACAGACACATTAATGAGAAACTTTCCCATAGCCTTGAAATCTCCTTAAATATTCCTTGCTTCCTTTGCACCACAGAGGTGTCAACGTTGCAATTCAAGTGAGAAAGATCTCTCTTCAAACTCTTGTATTCGTGAATTTCAAGCCAAGATCCTGCCTTGTGGATTTCAAGTATCTCCTGTCTTGTCAACCTTGTTTCCAGTTGGACCTTCCTGATTCTTTGCCTTGTGGATTATAGTTTCGTGGATTACCTTGAGTTTGGTTCTTGCTTCTTGTGGCTTTCTGCTGTTTCCTGCTTGGAAAGGGAACTCTGTGTGGATTACCTTTGATACTTCTTGTGGGACTAAGCACAGTTCCAGTTTGGATTATATCCATGATAGATTTTCTTGGACTTCTATTTAAGGACAGATAAGTATATTGCTGGGTGGCTCGTCCACTCTATTGACTTTGAACTATACTTTCATCCACTCTATTGACTTTGATCTCTATTTGCTTGTGCTTACTTATATTCTACAATAAACAGCTTGATTACTTATATTCTGGGCTCCAGTGTGGTTTTCAAGGTGCCTATGCAGCCTTGTGGTGCGACACAAGTCTATCAGGTTCACTTTCTCCCACATAGTTTTGATAAATTCTGGTCAAATATGAATTTGAAGAAATTAATGTCCATTTCTTAAGGAACTCCCTTAGATTTGCTTTCTCCCATATTTAAATTTTTGGACATCTAGGTGAAGATGCTGTATGAGCGAGAACCTCCAGGGATAGAGACACGGAATACTATGCAATGAGGGACTTCAAGCCAAACCACGACATATGATGAGAGAGGGCTTTATAGGCTTCACATACCCCCTCTAATTCTAAATGTGATTCACCCTTCCACACTCAGTGCGAGTTCCTCAGGTCACTTCAAGACCAATTAGAAATTTTCTCCCCTTCTATATTTTTTGCCTAACCCATACTGTATCTGAGGGACTTGGAGAATTGGCTAGGGTGGTGTTTATAAACAGATTGTCATCTGGCAAGCAAGAAGAGGAGAATTTAAGAATTTGGTGTTCACCTTGGCATCCCTTTGGTGTAGGATAAAGCTCTAGAATAGCTTCTACGGGTCATGGGGCTTGGAGGTTGTTGTGAAGGAATATACCCTTAAGATAAAACTGCAGATTTCACTCTTACCAGTAAGTTGTGAAACTTCACTGGGATTGTTCAAATGTTTGCTTCTTAGTAGACTTTTGGGATTGTTCTCAGGATTCAGGTGATTCACCCAAGGGAAGACTGGGGGGGGGGGGGTCTCAAGGAAGACACCTGACTTCTGCTGGAGCCACATCAGGTGCCATCTCCCTCTTGCTCATTCCAGCTCCAAACCAATGAACAGGATCTAGGACAAATTAAGTGGCCTTTATTTCAACTCATTCTTTTTATTTGGTCTTCTTCCATGGTTAGTCATCAATTAATTTTGTGAAGTTCGATTTTAAACCAGTTTTACATAGATCTTAATTCCAAAACCACTGAAATAGCATTTATTAGACTCAGAGACTCACATGGTTATTTCTGTGGCCCCTTATCCACCCATCTCCCACATATGAAAATAATATTTTAGGCCAGGCTACCTCTATGCAGATACTCTCACTGATTGACTTTGTAAATTTCATGGCTACCCAAATGCTAATCCAAGCTTGCTAATTGCAACATTCACATTTTCTTTAGACAGACAAAGGTTCTTTCTCCCACCCTGGATATTCTGCTGGTACACTTCACTTGTCTCACTGCCAACAGTACCTCTAAAGATGCCAGCCACATATGCAGGGAAATGTTAAGAGGAACACTACTGGAAACATGCCTATCCAGCCCAAAAAAACTCACAGCAACCCAATATTTTAGCTAATAATGAATTGCCATAGAAACCTCTGGGAGGGGTGATTGTCTTCTAAGGCAAAGTAATGACCCTTGCTTTAGTGTTGAGAAGGTAGCCTTTTTATACCCCCTCTTCCAACCAAAATAAGCTTCTTGTCACTTATAGTTCTGAAAACACTCAATTTCTGAGAGTGGTAGTGCCCAGAGAGGAGCCAAATTGAGGCCTTTGAGCTTGCCCATTGGCAATGGCGGAGGTCATTTGGCATCCTGCTGCCCTGGCAGAGTTTGCTGAATTGCTGATGCATATTGCATAAAGATACTCAATTTCTGTGATCTTGTGTGTATTTCACACAAGGTCACTTGCTTGTCATGCATTTTAATTATTCAAATACATGGATAGAACCAAGGGCAAGTTGTATTATTTAGGCCATGCTGCTTCTGTTTTCTAACAGGCTTGGGTGAGCCCATAGATATTTGGAGTTCTCTGAAGTTTTAGGATTCCATCAAGGACCAGAGGCTGTTGCCATCAATAGCAATTACACTTAGCTTGAAATGGCACAGTCTGCCTTCCAGGAAGCTAATGGGATAGACATAATCACTATCCTCTGTTATTTTGACAAGTGCCTCAGTCTATTACTGCAATATAAGATCATATGCTGTACAGAAAGTTGTAAACATAGAACAGATTTTTCATGCTTAAATGAACCTAAACATACCAAGCTCAGCAAAATGCTAAGTGAATCAATGAATTTTTTTTTGGTAATAGTACAAGAGAACAACAATTTATGGGTATAAATAATAATATACAGCTGACAATGGAATGTTGTCTTAGCTTCTGTGAGTAGGATATAGTCTGAACATCTGTTAGTGAATTCAAAGACTTCTGTTGCTTGGATACATTGAATGAAAAGTTGGATTGGATGAGAGAAATCCATTTATCTGAAGGCTGATGGCAAATGTCAGAGCTTTTTGTCGCTTGTTTGTCTTCATTCTAGTTTTGTCCTTTAGGAACAAAATCTCAATTGATGCTTGAGATGACAAGCTTTTCAGATATCTCATTTTCAGGGACAAGCTAAGTTGAAGAAACCTGTGAAGGCTATTCAATTATATCCTCACCAGATAGATTTTTTGGTGGACTTTTACACTCTCTTGTTAAATGGAATGGAGATTTATGTTGCATAATATGCCTTTAGATCCTGTAGTGAGCTTAGAGGTAAAATTTCTGATTAATTTTTCTAAACCTTTGGAACCAAGGGTTATTGGATTTGAACTGATATCTGTCATAATATTGTTTTACTTCAAATTTATTTCTTTTTTTTTCTTCTTTTTTTTATAAATTTTATTTTGTATTTCATAAAATAACATTGAAAGTGGGGGAACAATTTGGCTATAGAAAAGTAGGAAGGTGAGTAGTAGGGGAGGGGAGAAGAAAAAAAAAGAAAGAAAAAAAAAAAGAGAAAAGAAGAAAAGGAACACACACATACATCTAGTTTGACTTCCATCCATATCTAAACCAGAATATCTCTCAGGGGAGATTTCTACCCCTGTAGTAGTTTGCTTCTATTTCTGAGTCTGCTTCTCTATAGTAGAACTTTTCTAGTCCCGCGACTTATTCGTATTATCAACTTATCCTTACACATTTTGTAGTTTCGGGTATTATCAATCTATATCTTATAGTTAAATTCTCAGTCTTTCTCACTGTACAAATGTTGTCATTCTTCTTTGTTGTAGATAAGCTAAAACTGGTTGCCAGTCCGTACTTCTTCTGGGCACTCCTTGGTGTTTTGTTATTATATATGTTAGCCTATCCATGTTTTTAATTTCCATTAGTTTGAGTAACCATTGGTCAGCATCCGGTGTTTCCTCCTGTCTCCAATACTTTGCGTATATGATCCTTGCTGCCGTGGTCATATAATTAATTAACAATTCCTCATTTTCTGTTAGCTTCAGTTCCGTGATTCCTAAGAGGAAGAATTCTGGTTTGAATTGGTGATTGGTTTTTAAAATTTTTTGCATACTTTCGTGGATAATTTTCCAATATTTTTTCGCCTTGTCACACGTCCACCACATGTGAAAGAATGTTCCTTCATGTTGCTTACATTTCCAACAGGCGGTGTTCATGTCTTTGTAGTAATATCCTAATTTCTGTGGCGTTATATACCATCTATAAAACATTTTGATCAAGTTTTCTTTCAGATCATATGAGTACATTTGCTTCATTTTGCGATTCCACATAGTTTCCCATTGCTCCATTCTAATTGTTCTTCCAAAATTTACCGCCCATTTTGTCATACATTCCTTGACTGTTTCTTCCTCAGTGGCCCATTCCAGTAACTGTCTATAAAGTTTTGTTATCACTTTTTTTTCCGAAGTCATTATTCTGTCCCAGAATGTTTCCTTGTCCATAAAACCTTGTTTTCTATCCTTATTAAAAGATTCCCTTAACTGTCTATACTGGAACCATGAGATATTTGTGAATTTTACATTTATGTCCTCTTGAGTTCTCATTTCTGGTTGTCCTCCCACCTGTACTATTATATCTTTGTAAAGGGGCCATTTTTCCATGCCGGATAGTCTCCTTTGGCATGCTTCAAGTGGCGAAATCCATAATGGAGTCTTTGGGTATATTCTTGCTTTGTATTTATTCCAAATTTTTATTACTGCTGATCTTATGAAATGGTTGCAAAATTTTTTTTCTAGTTTTATTTTATCATACCACAAGTATGCATGCCAGCCTGTACGCAGGTCATAGCCTTCTAGATTTATTATCGATTCTCTTTTTAGAGTTGTCCAATCCTTTACATATAAAAGGGCACAAGCTTCGTAATACAATCTTAGATCCGGCATACCCAATCCCCCTCTCTTCGTTTCATCTATTAAATTTGAATGTTTTATTCTGGATCTTTTCCCTTGCCACACAAATTTTGATAAGTCTTTTTTCCACTTTTGAAACAATGTCTGGTTTCTAATTATTGGTAAATTTTGAAATAAGAATAACATTTTAGGGAGAATATTCATTTTAATTACCGAGATTCTCCCCAGGAGAGAAAGTTTTAAGGTTTTCCAGTCTTCCAGATTTTTCTTTATTACCACCCATTTTTCTTCGTAGTTGTTTTTTAATAACTGTGAATTTTTAGCTGTAATGTTAATTCCCAAATAGTTAATTTTGTTTGTAATTTGTATGCCTGATATTTCCTTCAGTTTTTCTTGTTCTTTTTTATTCATATTTTTCGTTAGGATCATCGACTTTTTCTTATTTAACTTAAACCCTGCTACCAAGCCGAAATCATTTATTTTCTCAATCCATTTTTGAATATCTTCTGTCGGATTCTCAATTATGAAAATCAAATCGTCTGCAAATGCCCTTATTTTGTAGTGTAAATTTCTGATTTTAGTTCCTTTTAAATTCGGATCTTCTCTTATAACATTAAGTAAAATTTCTATCGCGAATATGAAGATGAGTGGGGACAGTGGACAGCCTTGACGAGTGCCTTTTTGTATTTTTATTGTCTTCGATTCTGAACCATTAATTAATATTTTTGCTGTTTGTTCTTTATATATTGCCTCTATTGCATTCAGGAATTGGTACCCAATACTATTTCTTTCATTAAAATTTTGAAAAAATCCCAATTAATATTATCGAAGGCCTTTTCTGCATCGACTGCCATTAGGGCCATTTCTTTTTGACTGTTCGCTTCGTAGTATTCTATTATGTCGATTATTATTCTCACATTATCTCTCAGATGTCTATTTGGTAAAAACCCTGTTTGTTCCTCTTTAATCAAATCCATTAAAAATTTCTTCATTCTTTCTGATAGTATGCTTGTAAATATTTTATAGTCAATGTTCAAAAGAGAGATAGGTCTATAATTTTTAACATTTACCGGATCGGAGCCTTCTTTGTGTATAATAGTTATGTTAGCTTCCTTCCATGTTTCCGGTATCTTTTCCTGATTTAGGATACCGTTCATAAGTTTTATAAGATAGGGTATTAATTCCTGTTCGAATGTTTTATAATACGCTGCCGTAAATCCATCTGGACCCGGTGCCTTATTTGAATCCATTTTCCTGATTGCTGTCTTTATTTCTTGTTCATTTATTGGTTTATTTAAATTTTCTCTTTGTTTCTCAGAAATTTTTTGCAAATTTCTCTTATTCAGGTATTTCATTATCCCTTTTTTCTTTATTTGATCATTTTTGTATAGATCCTTGTAAAATTTTTCGAATTGGTTTATTATATCTTTATCTGTCCAGTAGCTTTTGCCCCCCTCCTCTATTTTGGATATATGTCGTTTTTGTTTTTTCCTTCCAATTTTCCTTGCAAGCCATCTATTTGGTTTGTTTGCGTTTTGGAAGTGGTCTTGTTTAATATATTTTAACTTCTTAGCTAGTTGGTCCAATTCTAGATTATCTTTTTGCACTTGCAGCATTTCTAATTTTTTTTTATATTCCTGTTGTTTGGGTGATTTTTTAAGTTTGTCTTCCATTTCTCTTATTAATTCTTGAACTTTTTGAAGTTTTTGATTTTTTTGCTTATTCATCCATGATTTTTGTCTGATAAAGTGACCTCTCATAACCGCCTTACTGGCGTCCCAAATCGTTTGAATACTCGTCTCCCCTGTATCGTTTATTTGGAAATATTCTTTAAGTAATTCTTTATTTCTATTAATATCCTCTTCGGATTTAAAAAGGACATCGTTTAGCTTCCATCTCCATATTCTTTTTGAGTCATTTATTATTAGTTTAATTGGGTTGTGGTCTGAATGTATTCTAGTAAGGATTTCTATTTTTGATATTTTAGTAGAGAGGCAATTTGATGCCCAGACCATATCAATTCTTGACCATTCTTGGTGCCTATTTGAGTAGAAAGTAAAATCTCTTTCTTTTGAATGGTGAAGTCTCCAGACATCTTGTAAGTTAAGTTCTTGTTTTAGGTTCAGAAACCCCTTAGGAAGGGTGCTCCCTCCTCTCTTCTTTTGCCCTTTTATCTCTCTGGTCCTATCCATTTCCAAATTCATGACGCCGTTAAAATCCCCCAAGATAATTAGGTCTTCAAATTCCTGCTCCCAAATTTTTTCCCTTAAACTTTTAATGAATTGTGTCTTGGGGCCATTCGGGGCATATATATTGCATATCAATATCTTTTTATTTTCAATCTGGGCAACTATTCCTACAAACCTTCCATCATTATCTTTAAATGCTATATCCGCTGTTATTTTTTCTTTTACATAGATGACCACACCTCTTTTTTTCTCCAGTGATGAGGAGTAAAATTCTTTTCCCATATGTTTTTGAGTCAAATAAGCTACATGTCTCTGCGCTATGTGCGTTTCTTGTAAAGCCACAATATCATAGTTCCCTTTTTTAATATTATTAAAGACTTTATTTCTTTTATTAGGTGAATTTAAACCGTTAATATTGTTTGAGTAGACTCTAATTTGGCTCTCCATCTTGAGTATTATTTTCCCTGCTCCTCCATCTCTTCCTCCTCGTCAACGTCTTCCAAATCCGGAGTTTCCTTACCTTCAGGGAAGTCTCCCATTTCTGGTGATTCTTCTCGGAGTCTCTTTTTATCTTTCTGACCTTTCTTTACTGTCGGGGTTTTACCCTCTGCATCCTTTTTTAGTCTTTTGTAGAAGTCTCTGGCTTTTTCTTCGGTCGTGAGCCAGAATTTCTCTTCTTTGTACGTTACCATTATGCCTTCTATCCGTTCCCATCTAAATTTAATTTGCCTTTTTTTCAGTTCTTCTGTTAGAAACATATATTTCCTTCTTTTAATCAAAATCGAAGGTGGGATTTCCTTGAGGATTGCTATCTTTTTGTCCTTATAGAAAGTAGCTTGCTTATTGTGTTCTTTTAGAATATTATCTCTGGTTGTTTTCCTTGTGAATTGAACTATTACATCCCTTGCGACCTTATTTCATTTTGCAAAGTTTGTAGATATCCTATATGTTCTATCTATCTCCTTATTCATGTCTTCATACGTAGCTTGTGTCAGTTTAGTTGTCAGGTCTATAATTATCTCTCTTAAGTTTTCTTTACTGTCCTCGACTATATTTCTGAATCTCAGCTGATATTCTAGGCTTTTTTGTTCCATCATCTTCTGTTTCATTTCTAATTTTTGATTTTTATTCGCCAAATCTTCCATCTTCGTTTGGATCTTTGTTTGAATTTTATCTTGTTTCTGTTTGTCAGCTTTAATATCCGCTAGTTCCTGTTCTATATTATTTATTTATTTCTTCATCTCTCCCAATTCCTCAGTGATCTCATTTTTCATCGTTAGCATTTGATCTTGGAATACCTTCTGGTAAACATCCTGTTTTTCCGCCATTTTCTGGACCTCTTTGGTCAATTCTCTCACCTCCTTCATCACATCCCTGAGGCTGATATCCTCAGATAGTGAATGTCTTCTTTGAGCCCCCTGTATTCCTTTTACATCTTTATTATCTTTCTCCATCTTGAATCTGAATGTGGACATTGTCCTGAGTCAGTTTTTAATTATTTTTATTAGATCAGTCCACTATTTATAGTTGTAAGTTATAGTATTATAGTCCCTCAATCTCCGTTTTATCTCTCTCTTCTTCGGAACTTTAGTCTCTTTAGTCTCTTGTCCCTAGTCTTATCCAGTCCTTCAGCTTTGTATCACCTCACCGCTTTATATTCAATTTACTCCTCTTTTCCTCTCCGCACCCCTCTAATTCGCCCTCTCTCCTCTATCTCCCAACGATCTCCGTTTCTCAATCCACGTCTTGGTTTCCTCACCTTAACTTTCTTTTTCCTCCTCTATTACTTCGTCGTCGTCCTTCCTTCGCTGCTTTCTTCAGGTCCTCCCTTGTTGCTGTATTCTAACCTATCTTCTCCTCTTAGTCTTTGTTTTATGTTTATATTTACCTCCTTTCTCTGTCGCAGTGGTCACTTCTCCGTGTTTGGGGGGCGTTGTGTTCTTCTCTCTCGCCTCTTCCGCCTACCGGGGCTTCTCTGTATATTTCTACTTCTATTGTCCCTTTTGTCACTTCCTCTTCCTCTTTCAGTGGACCCTCTTTCTCACCTCTTCCGTTTTTCCTTGATGAGGAGCTTTGGCTGATTGATTGGAGTGGCACCCAATCGTCTTCCACCTCTCCTCCTTTCTTTCTTCAAACCAGCCCTTCGCTCCCACTCGTCATTTCCCTCCGACCATGTGCGCTTCTTATCTCTGGATTGTTTATGAAGAACCTCCCCTCTAGACACAACAATATGTCGCCAAGGTCAGCTCTTCTTTATTCTTTGTTCTTTATTCTTTTGGATTTAATCACTGTGTTTCACTGTATTTCAATTATATTTCCTTCTATTATCTGGCCATTTCGCCCGCTCCTCGGCTCCCCGAGCACCCAGCTTCTGATTTTACTGGGTTTTTTTTTGAGGTTATTTTTCCGTTTTCCCGTCCCGGGCACAAACAGTAATTATTTCTTCAGTTAGAGTAAGCCTTTTCTCTGGGTATAGATATTGGATATTCTTTTCATACCTTTCTTGAGCTTTCGCTCCCGCTTCTTTCTTGGATTTAAAAAAGTTGGGCGAGTTTCGGCGGTAACCCAGTCCTCTGTCTGGTTAGCCTCGCTGCGACCCGCACACCCTGCGGACTACCAGTCCGGGTCTGTTTGCTCCCACCCTTGAGGGGATAGGGGCTCTAAGACCATCGGTTGGCAGCCCTACGGGTTTGGCAGTCTCCCTGACCTCGATCCGTCAGGGAGAGGGAGCTCCACGCTCTACCCGGTCGCAATCGCTCGGCTGGCTTCTCGAGTGATCAAGAAGTCCACCCCGCCGCCATCTCGCCAAACCGGAAGTTCCTCAAATTTATTTCTTACGCATGAGAATTTTATCTAGTTTCTTCATAACTGTCCTGAGTCTTTCTCTTCTAATTTTTTTCAGTCACTCTAACTTCTATTTTCACTGTCCACGAATAAGGTACACAATTGTGTGTATGTGTGTGTTCAATTTTAAGATTAGTTCTATTTCAGTCTTTTCTTAGTAAACCATAAGATGAAAGTGAGTCAGCAATGTGATGTAGCAACGAATAGTCCCACTCTATTCTATTTGGTCAAACTTCTCCTGGAATACTGTCCAGTTCTGGGTGCCACAATTCAAGAATATTGACAAGTTAAACTGTGTCCAGAGAAGGGCAACCAAAATGATTAAATGTTTGGAAACCAAGATGTATGAGGAGCTGGGTATGCTTAGCCTACAGAAGAGAAAGTTAAGAGAGGACATCATAGCTATGTTTAAATATTTCAAAAGATAGCATACTGAGGAAGAAGCAAGCTTGTTTTTTGTTGCTCAAGAGACTAAGAGAAGAAGCAATGGATTCATACTACTGGAAAGGAGATTCCACCTAAACTATTAGGAAGAACATCATGATGGTAATAGCTATTTGGCAATAGAATATCGTAGACTACTTTAGAAAATGGCAGTCTTGTCCTTTGGAGTTTTTTCGGCAGAGGCAGGATAGCCATCTGTTAGGAGTGCTTTGATTGTGTGTTCCTGCATGGCAGGAGGTGGACTAGATGATCCTTGTGGTCTCTTCCAACTCTATGATTCTATGAAAAGAAATCATGGGATTTGCCCCTATTATATCAATTTCCCTCTTAATAGGCTTTCATTAAACTTTAAATGTGTTTTGAAGACTATTTTTAGAAATACTTTCAGAAATTTCTTTTTCAGATTATCAGATTTTGGGAGAGTTTTTCATTTTTTTACTCTACAATATGCAGTGAATAATGTAGAAAGCAGTTCACTAATTTCTAAGTGCTAACACTGATAGCATTTCAAAAATGGATTCATGAGTAGGTAATCTTTAACTATTAATTCATTCAATTCCTAGCCTACCTTTCCATCATTATGATGGTCTCAAGATGGATTAAAAATAACGTACAATTGAGCCAAAACAGCTTGAAAGAACAATAAATGTAAAATACCACACCAATAAAGGAAATTCAAACAACCACCCATTGTATTTTAGTGGGCATTGGTATGCATTCAAACTGTGAAAATCTTCATGTTAGAGAAATTTTTATCTCAAATGTATCTCTGTGTATGTTTCCACTCTTTCTGTATTAGTATGTCAAAACAGAATCACAATAAATATAACACCTATCCCATAGTCATAACCCCATTGTACCTTTAGTGTTTTAAAAACCTGTGTTGAGGAAATGTTTAAAACAGAAAAAAGTTGGCCCCTAATATGTTATTGGTACCCTAAAGGCACCAGGTCCCATCTGATCTTGGAAGCTAAGTTTGGCTAGACCTGGTTAGTACTAGGATGAGAGACAGACAACTGATACCAGAGTACTATAGGTTATACTGTACTTCAGAGGAAGGAATTGGTAAAATCGCCTTTGAGTATTCTTTGCCCTTTAACAATTCAAGAAAAACCATAAGTCAACAGACAACTTCAGAGGCAAATACATATGCAATACAGAATTATAAAATTAAACTAAAATAATTGAGGTCCCAACCCAATGCTCTCTGCTACAGAGACTGTAAGGAAACACTCTAATCCTAGGCTCTAATATTTTTCCCCTTCAATTATTTTTTAGAGAAAAAAAGCACAGTCCTAACAGTTCCTTTTGAAAACTTAATAAATGTGGATGGAGTTTAAAGTGGGATCCAAAAACTATTAACTGGCTTACATTTCCCTCATTTTCCTATGCATTTCCCTATGGCACTCTGCTTGAAATTACAGCACTTGCTCTTTGCTAATATTCCACTGGGAATCCTTTTTGCTTTGCATCAAGATATAAATGTTTCTGTGAAAGTCACAGGAAAATAAGTGTCTTGCAGTAGAGAACACGCTTTAGTTTTCTGTCATTAGAAAACTAGCTAGTGTGGATTAATTCTCAATCCCGGTCTGTGCCACAGCCTGTGTCTGAGTGGAAGTTTGCATGTAGTACTCAATGCCTAGGAACAGCAATGAGAATAACAGATCTTCTGCTTTGTGGCATGAAAGGTTGATATCTTTCTTGTCTGAGTTTGAGGTGCCATAATGTGTTATCTGGACAGAATGAATAACTGTGATTTTGAGAGGCCATTTATAGATGCACAGCAGTAGAACTCCTGCATTTGTTTTCTTAATGTTCACTGAATGGTGGATGAAGCAAGACCTGCAGAATGCCGTTATAAAAACCCTTGGGCTAGACTATACCATAGTGAAAGGACATGAAGAATCACTACTAGTTTAGTTATTTATAAGGAAGATCTGCAATTTCTTTTCTTTTCTTTCAAGGGTACAATGCAATGGGATAATAATATGCTTAATTTCATGAAAATTTGCTTGCCTAGACAGAAATTGTGTCCCTGTTTATGGGCTGATCCACATCAGCTCACTGAATGTCATTTGTTGACGCTAGTTGTCAAAGGGAGACTTCTGTACTTCCATATCATTTCCCTTACAATATTCTTTCAAGGAAGATTATTTGAACTATGGTCTGGTACCAAGTTGCAAGAAAAGTAAATTATGCAGCACTTTTGAAAAGCTCCATTGGCCCAGTGGTTTATATAAGAACGCATCTACTCTGTAGAATTAATGCTGTTTGACACCACTTCAACATCCATGCTTCAGTGCTGAGGAATCATTGAAGGTGTGGTTTGGTGAGACACCAGCACTCTTTTGGCAGAGAAGACTAAAAACTTTTCAAAACTTCCCTGATTCTACAGCATTGGTGCTTGACAATCAAAGTGATGTCAACTTCATTAATTCTGCTGTGTTGGTGCATGCTAAATTTGTCATTGAATTTTATATGGTTCTGTGATGATCCTTGCTTAGGTCTTATGTAGAAAATCCAGTTGCTACCATACCTTTGGCCAGATTTGGCACAGGAGCTGGCAATGGCTAGGAATACAAGAAGCTGTCATTTTCCTGACTGTAGAAAGCTGGCATGTATTGACTTTCCACAATTAATACAAATCAGAAAGCATATTCATTTAGAGAGCCTACACCTGGAGCTACAGTGATCATGATTATTTATTGTTTGGCAAATCTGAAGCAGGGATGTCACATGAAGTGCTTAACAAGCACAAAGCTGAGACTCCAGCTCGACAGGTGTGATCATTAAGAAGCGCTCTGTTTGTATGTGTGTGGCGGACTCTGGTGGCAAACTCTGTATCATTTACTCATTTTCAGATATACAGCAATTTTTTGATTCCTTTACAGTGTTTCTTAAATGAGATTCTGAGAAAGTTCAAGTGACTAGGCATGATGGTTGAAAAGTGATTTGGAATCTGGAAGTCATAGTTGTATTTTTGTGACCATGTCTAATGTCCTAGGGCAGGGGTCCTGAAACTAAGACCCATGGTCTAGATGTAGCCCTCCAAAGTCCTTTACCTTTTCCCTGCCCTAATCTTTAGA
Organism: Anolis carolinensis; assembly: GCF_035594765.1. NCBI lineage: Eukaryota > Metazoa > Chordata > Lepidosauria > Squamata > Anolidae > Anolis > Anolis carolinensis. Next base: position 119,413,045 of record NC_085842.1, on the reverse strand, counting down.
CTTAGGGTCACCCAAAGTCTGAAACAACTTGAAGACACACAACAACAACAATACTAATTGACTATATCATCAGCCAAAAGCAGCCTCACATTTCCCATTGAAATGCTGGTAAGTTTATGTTGGTTAAAATTGTCCTTCACTGTAAATATTGTATTGTGCTTTCATGTTTTTTTTTCACTGCAAATAAGACATGTGCAGTGAGCATAGGGATTTGTTCATGTTTTTTCAAACTATAGTTTGCCCCCGCAACACTGTGAGGAACCATGAATCAGCCCTTGGCTTAAAAGGTGTGAGGACTCCTGTCCTAAGGGATAGATGAATCTGTCAAGTTTTGGTTTCTCTCAGTCCTTTGTTTCTTCTGATCCCCAGTCTGTTTCCCCATCAGTTCTTTTAAATACATTAAGAAGTCAGAAGTAAAAATGCAAATGCTTTCACATATGTTTTTCCAAAGATATACATATGTTTCTCAATTTTGCTTGGCAGACACAGTGTTGCAAAAATAATGCATTTTTTTACTGATCAGGAGGCATTTTCATACAGTTTGATTTGATATAGGATTTTCCTTCCTTTCTTCCTTTTTAAAGTTGGACACCTGCATCATAAAATCTGAACATATGCAACTATGCTAGGATACCCCAGTTTCAGGTCACATATTGGTTGATACAATTAGGTAGGCTCATATCAAAATATGAATTGCATAAATTTCTCTAAAATATCTCTAGCAAATAGTAACATGGACATAATGCTAAGCAACTACTGTTGTCACTATAACGCTCTGTAATGGACATGTTACATTTCCCTTAAATAAGAATCTCCCTGCAATCCTCATTCTTTGAACGTCTCCTGAATATGAAAATTGCACAACAGCACAGAGAAAGCCCTGCTGAATTAGAGTCCTTCATGTCTTCCCAGTTATTGTATTTTGCTATACCAAAACATAAAAAATAAAAAGCAAAGATATTACTTCAAAGCTGTTCTTCTGGGAAATTATCTGGAAACAGAAAATGTAATGCTAACACTCTATTTCAGTCCCCTGAACAGTAGTATGATGTATTGGGAATCTTGAGGAACATGTTCTAAGGAGTTTTTATTTTAGTTTTTAAAATGTGAAATGTGAATGCTTTGCAGCTGATGAGGTATGAATTTGTTGTAACAAAGGCAAGGAGACTGACTATTATGTTGCTGAAAGTGATGGCTTGTAAAAATTTTCTTCTGTAAATACTGATGCACCATAAATTATCCAAAGATGTAGGGTGTATAGAGAACTTGATTGCAATGCTGATATTTTGTCTATCTTCATTATTTTTATTCTCAAGATGAAGTATGCACTTAACAAATACTTCTGTCATTTACACAAAGGATACCTGATCAATGCTGTGTACACAATGACAATTAGCGATTTGGGTGACTCTACAGTATAGGTTAGCACTTTTAGTTTGCACATAGGCAAACACATCATTGTGCTCTTCTCTAGGATAACATAGGCTGGATTTTTACTGCCATATAACCTAGTTCCAGAATGTGGATTATTTTTTGAAATGGATTATAGGAGTCTACATCAGTTAATCTGCATTCAGAAACTGGATTACATGGCAGAGTAGATTGATTTTAGTACAGTGGGCCCTTGGTATCTACTGAGGCTTGATTCCAGAACAGAAGCTAGTGTGTGCATGCCTGTATATGTATGTATATGTGTACCATCAATTTGTACATATTTGCGCCACTGTTTAACCCAGGCATCAAAACCATTTTGGAAAAATTCAAGATTTTGCTTCATGCCCCATGATTTTAAATGTCATCCAAGTCATTGAATCTGAAACCATGTAGGTTGTCTTTCAGAGGTCCAAACAGGTAAAAGTCAGAAGGGTCCAAATCAGGGTTGTAGGGTGGCTACTGACCAACTCATTTTTACAATCACCTGGGTTGTGAAAAACAACGTGTGTGGGTGTGCATTATCGTGATGAAGCTTGATGGAACAAACATCTTTTAGTGGTCTCTTCTTTCTTATTGCCTCCTTAAATTTCTTAAGTGTGGTTACAAAGGTTTCATTTTTGATTGTGGTAGCATGTTGCAGAAAATCAACAAGAATATCACCCTGTGTGTCCCAAAACACTGCTTTATTACAATAATGGACACCCATACATGTCATTTTTCGAAACCCTGAATTTTCCAAAATGGTTTTGATGTCTGGGTTAAATGATGGTGCAAATGTGTACAAATTGATAGTGACTATGTTGAATGATAGTTTTGGGTAGAGGATAGGTCAGACTATGATCTGTAGCAACTTTTGCTGTTATAATATTAATAACATTTTTTGACACAGGAGGCAAAACTTTTTGACCCACCATCGTATATTGAAACAGGATTAATCCCTCCTTTGCTATGTTTTTATTTGAGGGATTTGCCTGTCTGTTATCAATTGTCAGTCTGTGACTGTCAGGAACTCCATACAGTGCAATGGTTTTGTTGCCTAAGCTTCTAGATTTGTGGCTAACAATATTCATCTCATCAAAGCCACTGCACATTCAATCACCTAAGACTTTTACTACTCTTTTAACAGGGCACCAATCAGATTAACAGGACTTTTCTTCTCAGGCATGTGTTTTACTGTGCACATTAACAGCCACCTTTATTTATATTAACACTTATTGATCCCTATCTTCTTCCAATGAGGACAAATGTCACTATTCTTTTTGGACTGGCTACCTGCTGTCAAGCATGTTTCACTAATTAAGTTTGCATGGTCAACTTCTCTTGCAGATAGACTCTCCTGTACTTGTCATACTTTATCTTCTATTTATACTTTGACACCTAGGATTGTATTTATTGTGTGTATATTTTCTCTAAAATGATACCATTCAGAGTTTTTTCTTTCTTTCTTTCAATATCAGGCTTTAGGAACTTACATTTGAGAAATTATCCAAAATATAATGTCCGGCCTAAAACACTATTTATGTTCTGTGTGTTTTTTACTAAGGTAAATGACATCCTTTCTGCCTGCATTTATTCATACAGATGAGATTACAGGACTAGTTGCTGATGTCTAGTTTAATATAGTAGGTCTCACCAGTCACTGCACTTCCAAAGGTGATACATATATGAGATACAATAGTTGGAATCAAAATGATGTGATCCAGGGTTGCTGACTAACGTTTTACTGATTTTAGCAAGATTTTGGAGTTGGCAGAAAGCTATAACAGGAGGCATGCTCAGGGATCTAGCAAAATATTCAGATTGCCACCTGGTTGTTAGGAAATTCTGAGTGGAAATCAACCATGTGTGTGAATATGTATAAGTGTACAATAATTAAACACAGATGTTTTCACCTGTTGTTAATAATTTTATTTCATCTCAACTCCAGATTTTATTTTATCCTTCTGGGAGCCAGGATTTATCTGAATACAGAATACAGTGGGGCTAGTTGCTTGTTTCAGCTAATATCTGTCACTATCTCTTTTATCTCTACATCTTTCTGGGATCTTGAACAAACCTGTCAGACATGCTTTTATGTTTGTTTAAAATCAGTTAATAGATCAGGTGTGACACATAGACATATACATGTACACGCATCCTTAATTGGGTCTTACGACACAGTGCTAAAAGAGTTTGCCTTTCAGCTGGGCTGAAAGGATGTATTTGGGATTGTATGAATTGTTTATCCAAGGAGAGGTGAGCATACACTTCCTCTTTTTGAAATTTCAGGTTTTTAGGTGTGCGCCTAGGTATATGAATTGGTTTTCTTTCTGTTTAGTTTGGAGTAGGTAGCTGGGTGAGAGTGATCCCCTGAAGCCCCAAATAAATGGGGCTATTATGAGCATGCTTAGGAAGTACATCTTTTGAACTGAGTATACTATATGTTTTAACTATACTTCATTCAGGCTTAATGTGCATCATTAAGCCATTGTGCCATAGTGCACAATGCCTTGTAGGCTGAGAATGCCTTGGCAAAATATGTGGTTCTTGATGTCAGAAAGAAGCACTAAATTATTGGCATTATCTTCATACAGGCTGAATTTTGGAATCCCTACTGTGAAAGCCATATAATTGAAATGTAATTGTAAGGGCCAGATAAATACCATTTGTTATCTGTAATTAACAGGCAAGTAAAATTAACACTACACTTTCACACCTGCAGATCTTTTATCTCCTTTGAAGGATTTTTAGAAAAGAGTGCCATTTTGAGTAATTCTACATATTGACAGTCATGTACTTTTAATGTCTTAAATACATCTACGCTCCTGTCAGTCCTTCTTAACCTTGTTCCCCCTTTGACATCTTGATTATTACCCTCATTTGGATCTATACAATATTTTTGAAATTATTTAAAATTAACATTGCTGAATATCTCTGTTCACATACTCATGTAAACCAGATGAACTCAAAAGTGTGGGGAACTTTTGGGAGAAATGTGGTGCCCACACTGTAAGTAATATGATACAATTTAATGTCCAACCCTCTGGTATTTTCAAGTCATGTATGGTTGAACCTATGGACATGAATCCATGGATATGGAGGGCTGACTGTGTTTGTTGTATTTGTCTCATGGCCCAGACAGATCAAGGCACAATGTGAAAAAACCTTGTGAGCTTAGAATCTGCAATGACATGCTGCCAGATGGATTCAGGAAGATATGCCAAGTAGTATCTACCACCTAATTAATATAACTGTAGACACAAGATGGAAATTTCTTTCACTCCTATACCTAGGTATATACTTAGGTACATATGTATGAGTGCAAGGTATTATCTAAAATAGATGCATTCAAAATGCAGCATTGAGTATTTTATAGTAGGTGAAGTTCTAACTGGAAATAGAAGGCAGTGATGCATCCCACATAATATGGCTTAGGCACTTAAGTAGAAGAAATACATTTCTAGCATTCAGGATTTACTTGTGGACCAAGTAAATTCCTAAACAATTTTAGAGGTGCTCATTAGGATATCCATTGCAATCAATCCCACAATAAAAATATTGTATTTAATCATCACCACCCCTTAATTGTCGCACTCTGTTTTTTTAGTCCCCAAATTGGTTTTTTAGCCTTTCATCATGTAGTCATCACATGGGCAATTCTGTTTGCCCCAGAATCTTGGCTAGAATGGGAGGAAGAGAGAAGAAAGCCTGGGAGGCAGGCTGAGGGGAAGAGCTACAGTTGGAGATCGTCTGGCTGGAGCAGTCACTCAAGTTCGTCCCCGCCTTTTAAAAAGCTTTACATAATGTCACCTCTACTTTTTTGGCAAAAATAGTATCAAATTTGTGAGAATTATGTGGTGAAATGCAGTATAAGCTGCCTTGAGTCCCCTCGGGTGAGAACGGCAGGGTAGAAATGCTGTAAATAATAAATAAATAAATAAATAAATAAATAAATAAATATATTCCCAGTACCTGAATTCAAAGAAAATTGTAGAATGAGCTATAATTGAACTAAGGATACAGTAGGTGACTCTAGGGATGAATGTGGGGTGGTGGTGGTATGGGGGGGGGCGGTCTTTGGACTCATGGCTGCATGACTAAGACAGAGTGGGCAAACTAAGCACTGCTAATGTCATGCTTCTGAGAAATAATTAGATAAGAGAATTTAGAACAAAGGAAACCACAAGGGGTGCCCAACTGGACATTTAAATACATGATATGTTATAAATTGAGAATGCCTTAACACAGGAGTGTGTTGGCCATTAAAGCTTTAGACTGGTCCGTTTAGGGAGATGGTATGAATGAGGAAGTGGACAGGAAAGGTTTTGTGTAACAAGAGTTCACAAGCTGCATGATTTGTATACATAAAGAAGGTTAGGGGGCATAGAGTCAATTGCCATAAAAGCAGATTGCTCACTTAATTAACTACTATCACAATACTCTTGGACTAAGTTGCTTTCCCACACAGTCTCCTGCAGGAAAAAGGTGACAAATTAAATGGAGTGGCACACATATCCCTCATGACCCACTTTATATCCTGGTGCAGTTTGGGGGTGGACATACCAAAGATAACAGGAATTGCAGTACCTTCACTCACTTACACAGACCTTTGCAACTGCCACAAATGACTGGTCAAGACCAAACTTGGCAGACAGAGTACCCATGACCAACTCTATACCCTGGTGTGGTTTGGAGGACAAGGAACCATGAACAATGGGAATTGCAATACTTTCACTCACTTTCAGAGACCAGTGTGACCCCCACAATGACTGATCACCAATGACATGGGACACAGAACCCTGATGACCTGCTCTACACCCTGGTGCGGTTTGGAGGAGGATGGACCATGGACGATGGGACTTCCAATGCTTTCATTCACTTTCTGAGACCACTGTGACTCACACCAATGACAAATCACTACCAAACTAGGCACACAGAACCCCCATGACCCACTCTACATCCTGGTGCGGCTTGGATGAATTTAGACCATGGATGATGGGACTTACAGTATCTTCACTCACTTCCTGAGAGCACTGCAACCCACACCAATGACTGATCAAGACCACACTTGGCACTCAGAGCCCCCATGACCTACCCTACATACTGGCACTGTTTGGAGGGGGATGGACTGTGGACGATGGGACTTGCATATGGCAGTTGCAGTTCACCAACACTCACTGAACCCAGCTGACATTGGATCTAGACTACACTTGGAACACAGGCAAACAATGCCTTTCTCGAATGACCCAGGCACTGCCGGGTCCCCAAGCTAGTATAAAATAAAAACAATACAACTCTGGAAGCTGAGGCAGCTAAACCAGTGACTCTAGGGAACTTACTTCAGAAGTCACAAGAACTGAACATTTCAGTAACAATCAGAATGACCTTGTGTGATAAAATTGTGTTGGTTTTCACAATAACAATTGGGTTTTTGTAAACAACAGAATAAGCTAGAATAGGTTTTGAAATGTCCCTGATTTGAGGAGGAGGAGGAGGAGAAAGAAGAAGAAGAAGAAGAAGAAGAAGAAGAAGAACCACAACCACAGTGAAATTACTGAATAATTCGAAACACAAATTATTCAGTAAGTCTTCATTATTTCATTTTCAAAAACAGTCACGACATTATACACTTCATTTTCTATATACCTATTTAAAAATGTTTTGCACTATGCCCATATGAATGCAGTGCATGTTTTTTGCCATTTGCATTTCCAATATATTGAATAAACCTTTAAACATGGAAGTGTCAATTTAATAAATAATATTTGGGAACAGAAATCCACCCTACTCAAAGAGACAGGAAATGTCTTGAAACTTTTGCTCAGCTTGCTTATTGAGCAGTAAAGATATTGCTGTTGCTGTGACATTTCATTAGTGTTTGTGGATCAATAAATATTGGCAATGCTTGAAGGAAATATTACTTTTAAATGAGAAGATGGGAAATACATTCCTAGCAATGCCATTATGAGACTTCCTCTATACACACAAACGACTGTCTATGTACAAAGAAAATGTGTCCAAATGACATATATTGTTACAGTTCCCCGTACAAAGCTCAATTTGGCCGTACCCGACAAAATGAAAAGGAGCAACAGCTCTAACACAAAAGTTGTTCAAGTCTGGTATTGGTTCCAATACATATAGGCTTCAGGGATACAGTCAATGAAAATATCTTCCAAACAGATGGTTGGTCATGTTGCTGTATACTGGATTGAAGAAAATAATGATGGAGCACCGCTCTCAAAAAAGTCTTCAAAAGTAAAGTCCAAATAAAGTCCCAAGTCTACAGGGGTCCCGGGTATTTTTGACCCTGTTTCAGGGAAAAACCCCTTCTTCAGGAGTTGTTAAACTCAGCAACAATGAATTTCTATCTAAAACAAAACATAGAGTAACAAGTATTTTACCAGCAGTATTAACAGAAGTAAAGGTAACCCATATAACAGTATTATACTTACATAGTGCTAAATGCTTTCACTGAGTGACTCTGCTTGTGGTGATTTCAACTGCGAGTAATTCTGGAGGTTCATTCAAAGGTTTTTAAAGAGTACTTGAAGGTTTAAAGGAAACAGCTAAAATTAAGTGATTCATTAAGTCCCTGAGGGGAAAAGGTTTTAAACTTAAAGATCCAGTACATTTCCCTTTGGGATAATAGTTTTTCCAAGTCCATGAAAGGTTTTTGAGAGATGCATTCCAGAGCACAAAATTTAAATGAGGTAGATGAATGTTTGTATTGGGTGAAGTGTGAATATAAAAGAGATTCTGTAGATAAATTTTTGATTCTGGATTTATGTTCAGAGATTCTGATTCTCAAGGATCTGGTTGTTTTTCCGATATACCAGAGATCACAGTCACATGTCAAGAGGTAGATTACATTGCTGCTATTACAAGTAGAAAAATGTTTTAGTGTGGTGCCCACTTTGTTCCTATGGTTATATATCTCCTTAGTCTTCCAAGATTGAGGACAACACTTACAGTGACCACAAGGATAATGGCCTCTCAGGGTGCTCTTCAGTGTACTAATGGGAGTGATTAAATCTGTATGGATTAAATATTCTCTAATATTTTTGTTTTAGATAGAAATTCATTGTTGCTGAGTTTAACAACTCCTGAAGAAGGGGTTTTTCCCTGAAACAGGGTCAAAAATACCCGGGACCCCTGTAGACTTGGGACTTTATTTGGACTTTACTTTTGAAGACTTTTTTGAGAGCGGTGCTCCATCATTATTTTCTTCAATCCAGTATACAGCAACATGACCAACCATCTGTTTGGAAGATATTTTCATTGACTGTATCCCTGAAGCCTATATGTATTGGAACCAATACCAGACTTGAACAACTTTTGTGTTAGAGCTGTTGCTCCTTTTCATTTTGTCGGGTACGGCCAAATTGAGCTTTGTACGGGGAACTGTGACAATATATGTCATTTGGACACATTTTCTTTGTACATAGACAGTCGTTTGTGTGTATAGATACTTTACAAGTATTCTGGGACTTTGTATATTATGAGACTTCCCCCAGAGTGTTATCATCTTTCTCATTATCAAATTGCATATACAAGTTTTTTCTTGAACTAAGGGCATTTCTAAAGATGCCCGAACACAACATGCAGTTAGAATATTAATGGAATTTTGGTAGTCTATGAATACCAATGATGTGACTGAGGAAGCTACGCAGTCATCCTGCAGAGCGTGCCCAAAAACATCAACCTGCCTAAGAGGTTTGACAAAGTAAGTGATAGATATGACAAATAGGGAAATAGTCCTCCCCTCCCTTTTTGCCCACATCCGGAGGATTCTTGAAAAAAGAAATATTGCTTTTGGTGAGGGCACTGCAATTTCCTCCAACAGATCAATTGGAATTGTAAAGGTCTGAAAGACAGTATATTTTTTAAAGTCCTAGGCTTTTGGAAATTTTACTTAAATATGCAAAGGTTCTGAGTTCCACTAACAGGATTTTCTAGGTGAAAACTTAGTTAATGTGAGCCCTATTCTGGCTGCCTAAACCATTTCACATTTTCAGGGAATGAGGCTCTATTCAGTAGTCATTGAAATAATTTTCTGGTGATGGCAAGATTATTCTGAAGTTTCTTAGGGTCAAAATATTTCAGTCTTATATGGAGCATAATAAATCTACATCCAACTAGGGTGCAGTAGCTGTCACTCTTCTGTGAATGAGGCATGCTCAAAAGCCCTTTAAAATCCATTGCAGTTGGAGGTGTTCATAGAGTTCCTAGTAATTTACCCAGTATTAATCTTTAACAGCACATGTTCGACCTCATCAGATGGGCTGATTTGCCTGTCATATGCTGCTTCACCTCCCTTTATGGAATGGAGCCCTTCACATGTTATAAAAAGACTTCTGGCCCATGGGATGAGGGAGAAGGTAAGGCGGGTGATGTGGGGCATGGAGCAGCAGCTTCTCCATGCCCCCTGCTGGGAGCCAATGTGGGACAAATCCATGGGCCTTTATTATAAGGTCCATATATAGTTTTACTCAGCTGTTTTGGCATTAGCAGCATAGTCATGTACTAGTACACATATGGCAGCTTTCTAGAGTCATCATTAATATGTGCAGTTCATACTCTTAATAGGACTTCATTTGAAGACAAGTTTGTCAATAGCTTTTCCTATGAAGCATCATGCTCAGAAGATGCATCAGTTAGATGGCTGAAATAATGTTTTATTTTACATATCCATGTGCACAGATTTTACAATTTAAAATTTTACAATTACAAGAATATGGCTTGACAAATCATCCCCATGACAGAGTTATTTAAGAACAGAGCACATAACTTCAAAGAAATTCAAGGTCTAGGCATGGAAAGTAAGTTGTGATTTTTGTCAATGATGATGCTGTGAAAACGTTTCACAGATTGTCTCTATACATATACAGAACCTCATTCCACAGCCTGAGAATCACTGATAGCCAGTTAGTACCAAGTTTTATTTCAGAGGAAAGAACTGACAAAACCACCCTATGAAATTGAAATGATCATCATTGTTCAACAGCTGACTTGAAAGCATATATACATATGCGCGCACAGATACACACACAGAGAGAATCAAAAGCTATGACACTTCAGATGTTGTTGAACTGAATCTCTTTGTATCATTGGCTGTATTGCTAGTAGGGGTGATGGGGAGTTGCAATCCAATGACGTCACATCACCACTGAAATCAAATTTTTCCAAGCACACAATTTGCAGGAAAGAGTGCGGGAAAAAATCAGCATATTGGAACAGAATGGAAATTGAAGGGAAGAGGCAAAGATTGTGTGCAACAAATGGGAAATGGGTTTGCATTTGATTGTAAAATATATTGGTCATTGGGGAGGCCTCAAAGGAACATTCTAACAAAAAAGATGAGCAAAGCTTATGATTCATCTCAGTCTAAAGAATTTATGGGAGTAATTCAGAGGGCATCTTGTTCCTGTCTTCCTGTCATTTAAATATTAAGGTTCCTGACATTTAGATAACAGGCCAAGTGTAGAAAATAGCTTTAGAGTTAAGGGTTTATCAAGAAGAATATGGCTTCATGAGTGTAACATTTGGAGCTAATTACTGGACCAACAGATTAGAACTACTATTGGCCGCCAACTGTCCCCAGACATTTAGTTCTTCATGATGAAATGAGATACATTGATTGAGCAGGGAAATGTGGCCATAATAGGAAAACATGACTGGAATATTCATAAACATAAATTTAATCTAGATTTAAATTGAGGCAGAATATACAATTTGTTCTTACATGTGAATGACCATTAGGGCACCTCACAAACTCACATAATCTTGTATTTGTATTCATCACATATTCTCCGTATTTTAAAAAAGGAGCCACAATTATGGGGTGAGGTGAAGAGGGACCGGCTGTTAGGAATTGTGGGAGTTGATGTCCAAAACACCTGGAGGGCCTGAGTTAGATCCTCCTAAAACACCGAGTCTAAATAGTCTAATGGCACCAGATCATATCTTTGTAAACCAAGGAGAGTCAGCCCTGCTTAGATGGGAGGCCATCAATAAATGTCAGTACCATAGATTATATTTTACAGGAAGGAATTGCCCAAACCACCTTTGATTATTGCTTTCCTAAGGAAACACTAAGAAATTAATAAGTCAATAAGTGACTTGAAAGAATATGCAGACAGAGTTCCTCCTGACAATGGAATGGCTTCTCAGCAGAATGGAAAAGACTGCAAATTTGCCTCAGTTTTGGAGTCCACTGCTTGCCCTCAAAGGCTTGGGGAATTTCTTGAAATTAAAATACAGGAATGAGTTAAGCCAGTACAATCTTGTGTCTAATCTAACATACAGTAGAGTCTTGCTTATCCGGCATAAATGGGCCGTCAGAAATGAAAATGTCAGATAATATGGAGTCTTCTAATGTTTATTCAGATTATCTCTCCCAGTTGTTTCATGGAATATATATATAGGCTAGAATCATGGCTGTATAATTCTATAACTGTATCATATCAAAGCACCTCATTCCCTCTCCATTCTGCCTAAAGGTGCATCTATGCAGTCAAATTAATGCAGTTTATATCACTTTAACTACCATGGCTCAGTGCCTGCAGGTTTCCCTGCCAAAGAATAATGGTGTCCTGCTAAACTACAAATCCCAGGATTCCATAGCATTGAGGCAGTGTAGTTAAATTGCATAAACCTTACAGTGTAGATGCACCCTAAGTGCTGATTTGTCTGAAAGAGATGAAACGTACACAGACCTTCTAAAAACTAGCCATTTACTGTATACAGTGATAACTTAATAAGGTGCATTTCTTATCTGTATTTTGCTACCAAGTAACAACAGATGTTTTACTTTACTTTTTCACCCTATCAGAATTTGAGGACAGTGGAAGTACATTCTTTACCATTTAGGAAGACAATATAGACAACCTGTTTTCTAAACAGTTTATATCAATTTAGATAACAACTCATATTCAGGCAGAATTAGAAACAGAAAATTGGGGACATTAGAAATAGCATGAATGAATGCACCCTAGACAATCCAGAAAGTGGATTTTTGTTAGAATTATTCATGATACTCCCCAAACCTCCTGTGCTCCCAAAAGTCTCTCCATTGAAAAATGATACATAATGATGGAAAGGTTTTCTCTGCACTCAGCTCATTAGGCACCAAGAAGAAAGAAGCAGCACCAAAACATTGCATGCATTGAGCTCAAGAAATAAGATGCACACACACACACACACACACACAAAGTCTTAGAGGAATTAACTATAAGATTGCACTTTTTTCATAAGTGTGATGAACCATGATGGTAAATGAACCATGATGGTAAATAGTAATTAATATGGCAAGCACAATGCATTGAAAGATGTATCTTTAACATTTGGAAATTGATACCCTTATATGGATCTTTACATAAGGAATCCATGTGAACTTATCTGTGAAGCCCAATAATTGCATTAAACTGCACACATACACAAATACTGGCCATTTTGTTGTCACTCACTCAGCTGCAAAACAAAAGAAAATGCAGGTGTTTTTTCAAGATTTGGCTGCATGGCAAATGCTATTTGAATTTTTAAAAAGGCAAACCAAAGGGAAAGCCTTTCAGTCTACCTCCTGTGCTCTCATTAATGCATGAGGCACCATTATGTTGGTGTCCAAGTGTTCATGCGGATTTAATGAAGGCTAAATCAACCTACCTGTGCATATTGTAACTTGCTTTTCTATTTAAAAAATAAAGTGTGATGTACAAAAGCTGGAACAGCAGCACATCCCTCTTGAAGTTTTCTCTGTGTAGGTGTTAACTGAAGTAGCACAGTGCCAGTTTAATTACCAAACTAGCTCAACTACTGCATCTGGACTTAAATGCTGGAGTATCTCTCAGTGTAATTAAAAAAATATCCAGCTCCTCTGGAGAGGCTGCACTTGCTCATTTATATAAAGAGCTGGTGGGGGGATTCATTATGATTTTGTACATTTTTGCTCCTTGAGTTTCACATTTTGTTCTAGGTAAGAGTTCTGCTTGGGTCTACATAAATACAAGGGTGGGGAGGGGGATGCATTGCCATCAGCTCCAAAATGAAGGATTCCATGGCTGGAATGATCCTGTATGTTACAGAAAACTGGCATGGGGCTCTCAGGAAGGCTCTAGGACTTGTTTGGCTTATGCTTTTGGCAAGCAGGGTAAAATTGCATTGGCCAAACTTATTGGCTACCCTTCAAACCAAATAAATGTCACAACATTCACAAATAAATTCCACAACACATGAAATTTTAAATTTAAAAAAACCCTTCTCTTCAGGCAAAAACAATAGGGTTGTTCTAACTACCAGCTGGTCACTACTAGGCATGTCTGTCATGATGTTTAATATCAAGATGAAATAGCTGTGCAAAGTCATCTGGGGACTTGGCAGGAAATGTTTCCCATCTGCTGGTGGCAAGCAGCTCTGCTTCTCATTTTAATCTGTAGATGTACTAATAGCTGCCTGCAATTGGCAATGGAATAGGTAAAGACTAAGAAACTCTTATTCAAAGCAGATAAGACAGATATGCTGTTAAGGTTATATTAAATCTGATTTGGATAATGTTATATACTTTCTTAAAAGCATTTCCAGACTAGTTTGGGATGATAATGGATTTGGATATGATGCTGAAATGATATGCATGGGGCTTTCTTTAAAAGTGCAGTTGTTTCAGAGTAACTTAGTGATTTTAATTGTATTAGTTTAACATATCATAAACTGGAATTTTATCTACTCTATTTGCTGCATCCTGTTTGTGATTTGTGAGTTTTATCACCCTTTAAGAGCCTATTACCCAGGCAATCACATTCATACATTAAAAATGCCCAGTGATCTGCACTTGCCTATTTTATATAGCATTGTGTCTTTTAATATTTTGGTCCTGTGTTTGTGGTGATTGTCTCATTAATAAGCCTTTCTATTCGCACAAAGCCATGGATTTATAAGATAACGCGAATACACAGGGATTCCCACCAGGCCACGTATTTTGGAAAATAATGTGATTTGGTTCAGACCAATCCATAGACATGAATCAACATGAATCCAATCCAAACATTGCTTCCCACTAGTTTTTACATATTTCTCTACTCTCCTAGTTTTGGAGGGATTGTCCCTATTCATTCATTCTTGTTCTACTTTACAAATGCTTTTAAAATATCCCAGTCTTCCTCTCTTCCTTCTACTTTCCTCTTCGTCCTTGATTTACTTCAGTTGCTGCAAACTGAGTTCAAAATACACAAAGTAACTTGCACTTCATTAACTCGGCAGGTGGCAAAGAAGAAAAGGTAGAATCTTGGTCTTTCCTGTAGGCTCTGGCAAAATCATTCGGCAGCAGCCCCTCTTAACTTGTGTGCTTTCCTTCATTAATAACTTTTGTCTTCTTGACCAAACTCTGATATTGCTTATACACATATGTTCTGGTTTTCATCTGCAAAATTGTCAACTTATGGTGAGCTCATGAATTCTATACAGCAGTGGTTCTCAACCTGTGGGTCCCCTGGTGTTTTGGGCTACAACTCCCAGAATTCCCAGTCAGTTTACCAGTTGTTAGGATTTCTGGGAGTTGAAGGCCAAAACATCTGGCTGAGAACCACTGCTACAGAGTTTTCTTAGGCAAAGAATACTCAGATGAGGCGTGATGCATTTGGGAAATTGAGGCCCCAAGATTTAACTAGCTTCCTCCATGGCACGTCTGTGTTTGGCAATATGTGTTTCTAGGCAAGAAACCCAACAAATGTTGATTTACTCCTCCTGCACCTACCAACGCTTTAAAATGTAAAAACAGAAAGTAAGATAACAGGACAACCAGTCAGTTTGAACATAGTCATATTACCCCTTGGAAATTTTGAAATGTTGTATGAGTGTAGGTGTATGTGTGCATAAATATAGGTACAAATCCATTAATAACATTATGTAACATAGATTTTTTTCACCGCTTTCATTTGAGCCAAACTAATTGTGAAGGCAGGCTATGTGTCACTCAGTTTTTCACATAATATTTTGAAAACTGAAGCTTCACAGGGGGGCATTTTAGTTTGTGAGAAGCACACAGGAAGGTGTTTAACTCTTGTCCATCCCTGCTAGCTGTGTTTTCTGTTATTTTCACAGGCGGTGGCGGGGGGGGGGGGAGATGTAGCTATGGTTTTGTAGCTAGAATAGTTAAATATGCAGCATCCTGCTAATGCTTTCATCACCTGAGGTGATGCTGGTTGTTTATGGCATTGCAACCTGTAGTCAGTACCTTCTTATGCAAGAGATTTTTTGTCAGCTGAACAGCTGACAAAGGGTGCTTGGACAAAACTCTTTCCCCAACCTGAATGCATAAACTACTCAACCCAAAAGGCCACAAGAAAACTGTCTTGTTCACCCACCAGGCTGAGTGTAAAGCAACCAAAAGCCACCTTCCTGTAAGGGAGACTGTTGCAGTCTCACCTTTCTATTGATATGTAGAGAACATTTTTGATGCTAAATGGATAGCTAGTGGTGACAGCACAATTCAAAGTGCTGGTTATTACCTATAAAGTCCTAAACGGCTCAGGTCCAGTCTATCTTTGTGATTACAAACCTGCACAAACTCTGCGATCCACCGGGGAGACCCTTCTCTTGTTCCCACCCTCATCTCATATCCAATTGGTGGGGACGAGAGAGAGGGCCTTTTTGGTCGTGGCCCCCCAGCTCTGGAACTCTCTCCTGAGAGAAATCAGATTAGCCCCTACATTGATGTCATTCGGAAAAGCTTTGAAAACCTGGTTTTTTCAAGCCACTTTCGACTGAGATGAACAGTTGATTGAGTCCCTACCTGTCTCTACATCCTAGTCTTCTGCACCTTATCACAGACGTTTGCGATTAGTTCTCCTAATACATTGCACAATTATAACTTTATTCTTCTCCAAAACAGAGGACTGAATTGCTATGATATCACCTCTGTTCAATGGCCAAGCTTTTATTAAGCTGTGTTGAGTTTGATATATTAATTTGTTGTGATTGTTATGCATTTTATATTATTGTATTTTATATTGTGTATTTTATATTGTTGTATTTTATTGTATGGCGTTGGGCTTGGTCCCTGTGTGAGCCCGCTCCAAGTCCCCTCGAGCAGATGGGGCGGGATACAAAGATAAAGTTATTATATTATAGTCAGATTAATAACCTGTAAACCCCCTTGCAAACCTTTTTTGGCTGAACAATGGGGTATAATTATTCTAAATAAAATAAATAATAATAGAGGATGACATGATAGGATCATGATTCCCCTCCCCCCATGGTTAATATGTTAGGTATTTAAAAACATACTTTGATGAATGTGCACTTTTTCAAACCTTTCCCTCTTTTATATGAGGCCAAAATATGAATACAAATATTAACTACCTTAAGGCCAAATCTCAATCTGAAATGCAAGTCAGATGGGAAGATTGGCAACATTCTGAATCTGGTGAATTAAATATTTTGGAAACATCTCTAACACACTTTCACAGAAAAACCATTTTTTAATCAAAACATTTTTCACTTTTTAAAACTACATTGAGAAATCACAAATAAGCTGTTGCTTGGGAAACTATGCATTTGGCTGGACCGCTTTCCTTAAAAAAAGGTTTTTAAACTAAAGAACTACCATGCATCTGTCACATCCATCCTGTACAATTAAGCAGCAGAGCTTTAATTAACTTAATTTTTTAAAAAATCTCCTCTATAATTGCAAATCAAAGATCCCAGAGTTCTTAAATGGAATTCTTAATTAAAAATGACATTTTGTTACTAGTTCATGGGAGATTTATTAAAACATTCTCAAATATACAGTTAGTATGTCCTGCAGGTATAATGGCCCTCCATCTGCTTCTTTATCAGTTTTGCTATGATATCAAACTTCAGATACCACCTGACCAGTGTTAGCTGATATCCTACAGATGCTCCTGCCAGAAGGAAGGTGTTATTGCAGGTGTGTGTGTGGAGGGATCATTGATACTTCCAGATAACACAAGACTGCAAGTTCCAGCAGCCCTGGCCAGTGTAGTAGCTCAGAGTTGCTATCCATTAACATTTGTTGGGCCATGTGAGCTGAACCCTAATTCTAGGGGGAATCTTGCATAGAGGCAAAGTCTGTGTAGGCTGACTAAACACCTTTCCATGAAGCAGCAGCATTCACAAGATTTGTGCTGTTAAAAATGCTCTGTAAATGTCAGGATTAAAAAAATACCACATTTCATCACATAATGGTTGTCATTGTATAATTGTCTCACCCCTTGTTGGGGTCCTTGTTTTGTTGTTTACCTCACAATCCTCACATAATAGCTGCACCCTTAGTTCATGGGTGTGATTATTATGCAAGGGGGTAACCCTTCGTAGTTCAGAGGGGAGAGGTCGGTATGTACCTTTCCCCTCTGAGCTATGGTGGGCTGCCTTGTAGATCTCTTTGGCAGACACGTGAGCAAGTAGCCCTTCCACTCTGTGCTTGCCAGCAAGAACTACAAGGCTGCCCTCGGCTGGCAGTAGCCAAGGGAAGCCTTGGAGATCTCACTGACAGGTGAGTGGGCAGCTTTGCATTATGGGATTTCCCTTAACTGGCAGGTGAGGAAGCCCTGTAGCTGCAAAGAAAATCCCCACATAATGGTCCCCCCAAAAGGGGGAAAATTGTTATTATTATGCAGTGAAATACAGTACTTTAAATGTCTAGAAATGAAGAAGCACATATAGCCTTTATAGATCACAATGAATTATGGCAAGTAAAGTTCTAACCATCATGTGTCATTATTTACCCTCTAACAGATCAACACCATGGTATTGGGGTTTCAGGCATACTGATACTGTAAATGGCAGTATTAAATATACTGATAGTCCATTCTCTAGAAGAAAATAATGGAAATGTACATTTTCTCATACCCCACCCATAAAAAAAATCATCATATCAGAAGTTTTCCCTTCTCCACATGTTACCTTTTTATTTAGAATCTCCCTCTAGTTTTCTGTAATCTTTGGGATACCCTGTTTCCCCAAATATTGTGTTACCTTATCTTTTGGGATTTTGTCTTCTGAATAAAGTTTTTCGTAGTACTTTGTAAATTGTTTTTCTATGTCCTCATTACTGTAGTAACTTCTCCCCTCCTCTTGAATTTTGTTAATTATGTTTGCCTGTCTCTTTTTAGTTAGCCTCCTCTCCAACCATCTGCCTACTTTATTCGCATTTTCAAAGTGGCGCTGTTTAATATATTTCAGTTTTTTGCCGATCTCCTCCACCTGCAATGCTTCTAGTTCTTTTTTAGCAACATCTAACCTAAATTTGGTTTCTTTATCCTTTGGTTTCGCCTTTAGTTTGGATTCTAATCTGTCCACTTCCTTGAGGATCCTAGCATGTCTTAATTGTCTTGACCTCTTCAACCTTGCATTATGCTGAATCATAAGTCCTCTTATATACGACTTACTGGCGTCCCATACGACGTCAATCAGCGTGTCTTCCTCTTTGTTAAATGTAGAGTATTCCTCTATCTTCTCTCTGAACTTATTCTGGTCCGATACCTTTTTCAATAATGAGTCATCTAGTTTCCATCCAAATTCTTTATTTCTCTTACCTCTGCTCTCTATTATAATCTCTATTGGTGTGTGATCTGAGTTTAGTCTTGACATGATTTTAATTTTGTTTACTTGGTTAATTATTGACTTAGTACCCCATATCATGTCTATTCGGGACCAAGTTAAGTGTCTATTTGAAAAGAACGTATAGTCTCTTTCATCTTCATGGTAATGTCTCCATATGTCTTTTAAACCCAAATCTTCCTTTAGTTGTTTAAGTTTCTTTGGGAGTTCTCCTGCAACCTTTCATTTTTTTCTCTTCCCATGATCCGATTTGTCTAGTTTGTTGTTTATTACCCCGTTAAAGTCTCCCATTATCAGGAGATCGTCGTATTCCTGCTCTAAAAATTTTTGGTATAAGACCTCTGTAAATTTCACTTTGCTTCCATTTGGAGCGTATATGTTGCAGATTAGAATTTTTTTCCCCTCTGTCTCTATCCTAACCCCTAACATCCTTCCATCTTGATCATTGAACATTTTTTCCGATGGAATTTTTTCATTGACATAGGTTATCACCCCCCTTTTTTCCCGCACTTGATGCGTAGTATGTTTTCCCTAAACTTTTTTGTGATAGATGTGCAACATGTCTGTTTGAAATGTGTGTTTCTTGCAAACAGATCACATCATATTTTCCTTTTTTCATTTGATGCCATACTTTCCTTCTTTTATTGGCTGAGTTTAAACCATTGATGTTGTTGGAGTATATTTTAAATCTTTGAGCCATCATCATATTTAACCTCATTATCCTTGCTCAATGATCCTTTCTCAAAAACCATTAAGTCTAGTACATCTTCTGGAGATTTTTCTCTTATCCTTTTCTTTTGTCTGACTATCTCCTCTTCAGACTCAGAAGTGGAGTTGGCAGATCAAAAGACAACCTGGCAAAATGGCACTACCAAGAAGAATCCTCCACCTTGTGCAACTGTGGAGCAGAACGAACAACTCTACTTCTGTATGCTTGCCCACAATGCCCTGCCGCATGCACAGAGGAATAACTGTTTAAATCTACAAACAATGTGGTTGCTGTTGCCCATTTTTGGTCTAAACTTATTTAGGTGCCTGTGCTCCCTTTATTTTATCAGTTTTATACTTATCTATTTATGCAATGCTTTTGACGGAAATTAACCCTATGGTATTCCTTGTTGCTTACTCCTAAAATATTGTGCATTGTATTGCAGGAAATGAATGAAGCTTTGCTTCTTGATAGACATGTATAGCATCACATTTTACCTTGACTGGAATAAGCAAACCATGTTGTTTAGTATTAAAAAGACAAATGCAAAGCTTTTTTAACAAGCGTCTGCTTCACAAGTATTGTCTGTATCTTGTTACAGCCTTTTTGTTTACATCTAGATAATTATTTTCTTACCATTAAGAGTGATTCATATTGCATAGCCTTTGGCTTTTTATTACAATTAATCTGGTCAGCATGTTTACATCCAATAATGAATGCCCAGTGAGCATGAAGCTGGAATTAGCTTTTAGGAGAACTTACAAGTTCAGAAAATACATGCTGTCAAAATCCTTGTATGACATGACCTTGAAACCTATTTACTTTTCTTCTGTAATGAAATATCCTTATTTTCACTTTGTGTGCTGACATTTAGTTCATTACAAACAGAGATGTGATGCTTTTACTTATTTTGAGGAAAAGGTCTGTGTGGGGAGGGGGGGAAGAAAATGTATAAATGAATGAATATGGAGAACCGACCAATAACAAAATTTGAAAAAAAATGTTCCTGGTTTGAAAGTATAATTCCGGTTTAATTCTACAATTATTGAAAGTAGTTGTTATACTCCAGAAACTTCATTTTTGTGCCTGCCACAAACTATGTTGAATTGATTGAGACTCGATGAGATATTCATTGAAAAATTATAGCAAAATGTGCTGCAGGATGTCCTGCCAAAACATTTTTTTTTTGCAGTTTAATAAACGTTTTCTATATTTTTATGATAGAACCAATTAGGAAATGGCATTTATAGCCAAGAACAAAAACTTGTGTTATATAGTGTAACAGATAGGTTTTAAGAGGTTTTTATAGATCAGGGGGCATTAAAAGCTAAGTGATTTGATTATGCATATTAACTGAGCTTGTCATTCCAGTCTTTTAGAATGTTGATAATATTTAATTGGTGTGGAGATAAAACAAAGGCCACTCATCTCAATAAACGATCCAAAGCAGGCTTTTTGTGGTGGTCACAGAATCATGGCAAGGGATTGGACTGGATGACCTTTATGGTCTCTTCCCCTTTTAAGTTGCTCAATAGAATTGTGTAACATTTTCATTATTTTCCTTTCCTTGTCTTTTAAAAAGCATTTGCCGTGTTCATTAATGTATCCTATACACCCACCGGCTTTTTAAATGTCAGTCATGGCTATTTGGTAGTTATGCTAAGCAGAATCTATAGTGTGGGCCAGATCTGTCTGGACCAAATTTAGCAACTGATTCTAACAGGTTCCTGTTCCCTCTTAGCTGTTTTCTACTACTACATTAAAAAAAACAACCTCCCAGCAAGAATTCTGTGAGGTCTAGCGCTCCTGGTGAATCTGGTTTTCAGCTTACATCCTATCCAAGGTACAGTCCTGCCTTCCATTCTAGTAGATTTTGACTGAAATTTAAAGGGGCTGTCCAAAATGGTGGGGGAAAAAACACTCCCTAAAAAAGATTCAGCATCTTAGATATTTCTTTTATGTTCAGATCCAGAGAAAATTGACTTCCCCAGGCATATGGAGCCTATCAGTTGTCACTATTAACATAGACTGCTTTATTAGTGACTCTAGAAATGACAAAAGACACACTTTTTGTGTGATAAAGAAGTTAACTTTCTGCTTTTGCATGCCTAGTGGCCAGATAACCAGTAAATGTCAAAACAGAATATTTTGTGTTCAAGTGACTGTTGTTACTTCACACATGCCAGGTCCCCAGAGGTTTCTTCTTTGCTACAAAAGAGACACAGGGTAGGTTTTTGGAACTATTTTGCAGGTTATTTTTTTTCTATTTTATTTTTTTCTCAAGGCCTCCTAAAACTCAGGGAGAACAAGTGCACACAAACAGATACGCAAATGCAGTAGATGTTTAGAACAGTTGGTTCAATAAGAAAGACAGTTGGAAACCTAACAAAGAGAACAAACAAACATATGTATCTGGGAAGTGTTTGCCCTGAAGCAATGCTTATTCAGCACGCATTAGCTTCAGTAAGTTCCTTGATCATTCCTAGGAAACGGAAGTCTGGTTTCAACTCCATCACTATCCTGGCTTCCAAAGAAATGAAGCCAGTAGCAGAATGGATGAGTTCCTGACTCATAGCAAGGAAGGTTTGAAGAGTATTTGTTTATCCAGAACTGCTTCCAGAATGGCAAGTTCACCCAATACTGTTTGGTCTCCAGTTATAGTGAACATCTGCTCTTTTTCATCTTCATTTTTATTAAAGGGAAAAACTTTTAAATTGAGATCAGAAAGCTTGTTCCTTCCTCCATGGATGATCTGACTACTGCCACCATTGGTCATGTCTTACCTTTGTCTTGTAGCTTGGTGGGATACTTGGGGGAACTGAACCACTTCTTTGATTTTTGATTAAACTGCCAACATTGGCAGGTAATTGGCTCAGTTACAGTGGTATGAACATAGCAATGGGATCCTGGGGTGGCTTCTCTTCTTTCTTGTTGGAATGATTATTAATATCAGATCTAACACACTTCATATCAGCACTACCCAACCAATCACTCTATGGGCATACACCACACCAGCAGCAAAACCACAGAGGCGGCATGCATACAAGTCACAGGAAAATGCCCTTATTCTCCAGCATTCCTGACGATACACTTCTGGCCCTGCATGATGCTCCCCACTGAGCTCAGGATACATTTTCCTTTCCCTGCTCCCAGGTGACCTTCCAAAGAAAGAACTGAACAGCAGCTGTCCTCAATTTTAATTTTGAAGGAGGCCAATGTGAGAGCTAGAGGCATTCTTGTGAATAAAGTTTGTGCTGGAAGCTAGAATATCACTTCTCATCATGTCATCCCTTGAGATTTTTGAAATAAACAAATCATTTAAAAAGAAAACATCTCCAATGAGTGAGGAAGAAGGCGAGACTTCAAGAGAGGTATGTTTGCAGCAAGCAGCATGTTGGAGAATCCAGTGCTAAGCTATGCAAAGCTCTTGTTGACTGGCACATCTCAATGCCTGCAGAGCTACAATTTTTAAAGCTGTTTCTTAAAACAGTTCCATGCTGTGAGGCATTGCCAGTCGAGGCACAACTGCCTTATCCTAATTCCTTCCTCAGGCAAGATTTTCATGTTGCTGCCAAACTCCATTTCTGTGTCCTTCCTAAGAACTGATGATACTTTGCCATCTGGTACACTCCTTGAGAATTGGGTTTTATATGCCAATAATCAGTAGAGCGTGTGCTATCTTGCCAGGCTTCTTTCAGGCATCTTGGAGCTTCCCCAGCCCAGCATAATGGGTTCCAGGCCTTAGGTTTGACCTGCTGGATTGGGCTGGGAGTGAGTAGCTTTTGTCTCAGCTAGCAAACAAGAGCTAAACTCAGAGTAAGATTTAAGGGAGAAACGGGTTTTGTTCCAAGTTACCGGGTGAACTGTTTCGAAGCAAATTGGATTCTTTCATTATTCACTACTTGAAGCTATGGGGAAATCCATTAATAATTTTCTGTCATGATATTACATTTCAGTCTTAACCATTCCCTTTTTCTGTTTGCATGCTCATGCTTCTCTACAGCATTTAAGAAGAGAATTCAAAAATACTGTAAAGGTTGTATCAACATGCATGGATGGTTTGGAAAAATTTGCTATTAGCTGAGCTCTTTATCTACCAGTCTCCATCTCTGTTCCCCTCAAGCACTGGTGAAGGTCCAGCCGGTTGCTCCACAACCTGTATTCTTATCCAGAAGTCTCTATTTCAGTTTTGGCTTTCACTTAGAATACCTGGCAATAGTTTGTTTCACCAGTAGCCCTTTGGTGATGGGATGGCTTGATCTCCTCAAAATGAGCATCTATCTGCCTGTCTGCTTGCCTCCCTCCCTTCCAAGTGTCTGTATTTTTCATTGATTCCACACCAAAGCCATCTTCTATTCATGGAAGGTGGTAGCAGTATGAAATATTTATTTATTTGCCATATTTTTACTCCACTCTTCTCAACTCCAAGGGGGATTCAGAGTGGCCTCACATATCGGCAGCAATTCAATGCCTTAAAATAACATACAATTGGTAAACATCTACATTAAAAACCAGAGAATTAAAACATATAAAAACAGTTACGTCAATTATTAAAATCACATAATCCAAAGCCATAATCCAGGGCCATTCCACTTGTCATTGCACAGATTCTATGTTCATTTATTACACTGAAGTTATTCTCCAAAAGCTTGGTCCCATAGCCATGTTTAAACTTTCTTTCTGAAGTCTAGAAGGGAAGGATCTGATTGAATATCACTGGGGAGGGAGTTCCACAGCCAAGGGGCCACTACTGAGAAAGCCCTGTCTCTCATCCCCACCAACTGTGCCTGCAAAGGATGTGAGACTGAGAGCAGAGCCTCCCCAGAAGATCTTAGTCTCCACAATGGTTCATAGAGGGAGATATGTTCAGACAGGTAAGCTGGGCTGGAACCGTTTAGGGCTTTATAGGTTCTTTGAATTGTGCTCAGTAGCAGACTGGCAGCTAGAGGAGCTGATGTAATAGGGAGTTGTATGTTCCCTTTATGCTGCTCCAGTGAGGAACCTGGTTGCAGCCCATTGGACCACTTGAGGCTTCTGAACCACTTTCAAAAGCAACCTCACTTAAAGCGTGTTGCAGTATAGCCTATTTGGGATTCACTACAAGAATGGATGCACTACTCCTTCTCTTTCTTTTGCTTGAGCAATTTCAAAAAAATCAGAGGGGAGGAAAGGTGTTCAGAGGTAAAAAGGTTGATATTATTGAGATCAAAAGATAGGTTCAGAGTTGGCATTGTTTAGCATGCTTCGGGTTGGGTGCTCTTTCAGATGAACCTTTCTTGCACCTCACTTTCATTCTTCTGAGCAGTGACTAGATGAGGGGACACTCTCTTTTGTGCTTCTTCTGAACATTAGCCAAAAATGAATAGAAGAGAGATCACATGATCACACAAATTAACTATGCTGTTGCAATAGATTCACAGGCACCTATTTGGAAGAGAGTTTAGAATGCTGATTCGATCTTTAGACAGTGCTATGCCTTAGATCTTTCCACATTTAGTGTTACTCATCTATACATTTTAAAATGAGGACTTTCTGTTACTGTATCATCTACAACTAGTACAATTATAACCATAGTGATGGGATATAGGAACCCTCCAAATGTTATTAGACTGTAATTCTCAGCATTCATAATCATTGGTTATACTGGGTAGGACATCTGGAAATTGCAGTCCAACAACATCTGGAAGGCTGTGTAATTCTCACTCTTGATCTGAAAAAATATAGAAAACAGAAATTTCACCTTAAATGTTGTCCAATTTTGAAACAAGAAAAGCACTCATAGCCTGCTTCTTCCAAGGGATGTCTTTATCATTTCATGATGTAATAAATAGCTGCCTATGTTAAGAAAAATGTGCTTGTAGCACAGAGACCGCAATATGGATGGCTTGCATGAGATGTTTATGCAGGGCTTGGCAAGACAGCTGCTTCAGACAGCAGTTTTCTTTGTTAGGAAAAGATAAGAAATGTTGAAGTTATTAATCTATTGTATTTTTACTGTCAGAAATGAAAAGGGAGTTCTGTGGAATGTTCTTCTTCAGGTACCAAAAAACCTCGGTCTGTTTTGGGTATTACGCACCTTCACACGAGGCATCATTTTCCGTTCCACCTCAGGCTGCAAAGGGTTTGGGGCTTTATGCTACATGTTATGGTTTTTGCTGGCAAATGAGTATTTTGACTAACACAACAGGCAATTATCACTACCAAAACATGTGATTTTTTTGTTTGTTAAAAAACAGCCTCACAGTATTAGGTGTCATGGAGAAGTAACTTGGCCAAAAAACATGTCTTGTTGTATATTATAACTAATTAGGTGACTAACATTGTCAACCAATATTCATATTTTTTGTTTCTTTAATGTTCTTGTGTTGAAGCATTTCACTTTTTCACAATTGGGATATTATGTTGCACATAATTAATGAAATGTACAATGACAGCTTAGGTAGTAAAATAGTGTGATATCGATGGTTCCATGTTATTTTCATCACTCCTTTCACTGACAACTAGGCTATAATTTCTAAAATAAATCATGATGGGATGTGTCCCCAGTCATTCTGCAATGAAACAGCATAAATTAGGGAGTTATTAAAAAGCTGAACAGCAGCTGGTAAACATGTAGCTTTCCAAAATCATACAGAACAGTTTTAAACATCAAATTCATGCTGAAAAATTCTCTAACCCAAGGATCTTATTAAATATATCAAGATGTCAATGCTTAATGTTTGTTTCTTTATCTGGAGCATAACAAACAGTCCCCAAATTCATGACTTTTCCAGTTATTTGGGCTGCGTAATTGACTGATAGAGAAATATATGCTTTGTGAATTACAAACAATCACAACAGAATACAAGAAAGATTAAGCATTAAAATGCACTTACTAAATTTAAATCAGAAAACCCAAGCCCTACAAATGTGAGAGAAAACAATCTTTTAAAGGCAATACTTAGGATAAAATACACACTCCTAAACAAATTAAGACATAGGTTTGTCAGATTTCAGGGAAAGGAGAAGAACTCTCATGCCCCTTCTACACTGCCATATAAAATCTAGATTATCTTCTTCAAACCAGATTATACGGCAGTGTAGACTCATATAATCCAGTTCAGAACAGATAATGTGGATTATTTGCTTTTATAATCTGAATTATTTGGCAGTGTAGAAGGGACCTCTGTGTGAGTGAGATTTCATTGCTTTAAAAATGTGTGTGTACCTGCTTTTACATCATCTGTTGAATTCTGGTGAGTTCTTTAATTTCATAGGCAGGGTGATACTTTGAGTGGTTTTGCCCATTCCTTCCTCTGCAGTATTGCCTACAGCATCTGGCATTCATTTTCAGTCTCCCATTAACCAGAGCTGATTCTGCTTGGCTTCCAAGATCAGACAGGATACGACACTTTTAGGGTGTCTATCACATACATATTACCATATGTTGCTGGCCTTGCTGCAGACATTTTAGAATGGCTGCTGCAGAGTCAGTGTAGACTCTCCAGTGTGGACTCTCCAGAGCTTCAACCTGGCTCTTTTCTCCCCATTTCCCTTCTCCTCTTATGACTAGGCACCATCTTATATCTCAGGATTTCTCTTGAAATTTCAAGGCCTGGGATGCTCATAACCTTGTAACCCATCTAGGCACAACCCTGCACTACACCATACACACCCCATACACAATTCAGCTTTGTGGATCTTAGTTCCAAGTAGGAATGCAAATCCTAAAGTATTTCATCTTCATATGCAAGGAAAAATACTGGTAGTAGCTACTTATGATGCTGCATTTTCTAGCAATAACCTCACATTTAGAAAAATATATCACTCTTTTAAACCAATTGCTAAACAGATAAGGTAATTCACATTCAGTTGCATTTTGTATAACTTCTTCGTGATTTGCCTTTTTTATGACACACTCCTATCTAGCATTGTTCCCTCTTACTTGGCCTGGTTGAGTTTCAGCTCTTTTTTACCTGTGGTTTTTCTAAGCAAATAAACAATAAATTGTTTTTGGCGGGATGTTGGCCAACGTGTTCCTGGCAAAAGTCTGTCTTTGGTGCACAAAGTCTTATAAGTAAGGCCTGATATGAAGTGATGTGTGTAGTGATGAACAATCAAAGCAGTGGCTGAAAAAGACAGTACTCCGCTATGATTTTTTGGGGCTTACAAATAGATTTTTGGGGGTTGGGGGAGGGGAGGAGGAGGAGGATATATGCAGAGCTTGTTTCCAAAAGGTACCAAATCTAAAAAGTAAAAAAGAAAAATTAGTTATAAGTGGCAACACATAGTTAGCTAGGAGTATTATGCACAGATCATAATTATCAAAATGTATCAAATCACTTTGGTAAGGGGCTTGGAAACTTGCATTGTATAGCAAAAGAATGCATATCCTCAGTACATTTTTTCTGATTTCTGTAAAATTTTGTTCAGGTGTATTAGGTAACTTTTGGAAACAAGCTTCACATGTATGAAAAACAATGAGTAGCAAAACAATATTTTGGCAAACCCATTGTGGCATTTTCTTCTTTTCCTAATTACTTTTCTGGGGTATTTTGAGGAATGTCAATAAGGCAAGTTTATAGCAGCTTCAGGTTTGAAGGTTCTGCACTTTTCTGGGTTATTATCACTTGATATTACCAGTAGAGAGTGAATCAAGGAATTCTAAGAGTATGAGATGAATTTGTTAGGCCTTGCCATTTTTTGAGGTGAGGTTTGCTCAGCAGACATAAGGTAGGTAAAGGTTTTCCCCTGAAATTAAGTTTAGTCGTGTCTGACTTTGGGGGTTGGTGCTCATGTCTATTTCTAAGCCAAAGAGCCGATGTTGTCCGTAGACTTCTCCAAGGTCATGTGGCCGGCATGACTGCGTGGAGCGCTGTTACCTTCCCGCCAGAGTGGTACCTATTGATGTACTCACATTTGCATATTTTCAAACTGCTAGGTTGGCAGAAACTGGGGCTAACAGCAGGAGCTCACCTTGCTCCTCAGATTCGAACTGCTGACCTTTTGGTTAGCAAGTTCAGCAACTCAGTGGTTTAATCCATTGCGCCACTGGGGACTCCTCAGCAGACATATAGAAGACTAAATTTAATTTCCATAAAGCTCCAACTAAAAATAATTAATTTAAGACATATAGGAGACTAAATACATTATTTTTAGCTGGAGCTTTATGGAAATTAAAAACCTGTTCACACTGCTAAATTTCTTGATAGAAATAGTGGATGCAACTCCATAACAGCATGGGGAAAGGTACTGTGAGCTGGCTGTACACAGTGAGCTGGCAGCCATCTCTGTACTGGCTCGCCATGGGCACAATCTGGTTCACATGATGCTCATTTGTACATGAACACAATTCTTGGTAAAATTTGGATTGGTAGAAATTACAACATCAAAAGTTTGTTTCCCCTAGCTTTTTTGTTTTTGATTTAAAGCTATGTCTTAACTTTGCTGCTTTTATGAAGTGAACCATTTTTATTCCAATGATCATATCCAATACATTTTCAAAATCACACATCTCTAGCAACTGGAATTAATTTTAATTTGTTTTTGTGAGGAAAAATTGTGTGAATATGATGAGATCAAAGTGATTTATTTTTCATACATAGCAAGGAGTTACTAGATCATTTGTTATGATACTGAAAGGAATGTATTTCTTAAAAAAAAAGAACAATAATATCCAGCTAAGATAAACCGCCCAGAAAGCAGAAACTAGCTTTAGATCTGATTATAAGGGGAATTGCCTCACAAACTGTAACTCTCCTGAAATGGGAAAACACATTTTTCTCAGCAATTTGAATCAACATGGTTAGTTCTTTATTTGATGTATTTACTCTCTCTTTGAGGAGAAGATTATTTGCTAAGAGAGGATATTTGGGGCCAGGAAATAGACCTGAAGGCACAGAATACTGCCAAAGTTTCTGAAGCTACCCAAGCCTGGTTTTGGTATAGATTGGCAATCTCATCGGCATTCATTGTATGACTTCTTGAGATTTTTGATGAAAAAATCTAGTTTTCTAAGTTTATGTTTAATTAATTGATTGATATAGGAGAAAGTAAGGATAATAAGTCAAAACCGTTCAGGTGCATTCCATGAATTCAGAATAATTCTGAATGGAATGAGTATCCTTGTCAGCTCTGTTTCTACAGCCAATTTCAAATTTATTTTATGCCAGTTCCATGTGATTATTAATGGGGAAAAGAGAACATGTGTATGTATTTTGCATGCATAATGGAAACTGAAACATTAATAGGCACATTCCGGTATTGACTAACATATACAGGTATACAGTAAAGAAATATACACAATAATGTTTGCACAGTTTTCAAATTTGTGCATGTTGTCAAATGCATTTTTCTTTACTCAGTAACACTGTAAATCTAAAAGTGTGTGGAGTATCAAGTGCCAATGATATTTTCATATTTTATTCAGGAAGTTGTAGATCATTTTAAAATTATTTTTCATGTATCCCAATTCCACATAGTCTATATTGTGTGATATCTAAATCATTCACAAATGACCGATGTCTGCAAAGTGTTGGATTGTTATCTGGTGAATTTGGGTTTAAGTTTCTCCTCAGCTTTGGACAGCTTAAAAGTATAGAGATAAAATGCAAGATGTCATTATTGTGATCCATTTCAGTAAAGACATTTCTTGGATAATGCTGCTATTCATTTTTTATTCTTTAGCAGCTATTTGAATTGAGGAAGGATTGACATACCTTACAGGAGGATTTAGTCTTTTCTTCTAGGCTACAATGTCTTCAGCTTGGGTGGTGCAGTGACTTTTAAGTCTTTTAAAGAGCAAGTGTTCAGATAATGCTTTTGTTCTGTTGATAAAGGTGGAGACAATGGCAGGGCTTAAGCGAGGAGCTGCAATTCTGGAAGGCACAAGGCAAGGAAAATGACTATAGTGCTGTTGGTATGTGCAGAACGAAACATTAGGATGTCACAGACTCCAAAACATCATGGCTGAAAATTGGAATGTGTGTGACTAAGCAACATCACTAATAATTGTTTGTCAAGATGGCAAATAATTATTAGTGAGGAAAAACACACAAGTGAGAAAAGTGGTAGCAGTTTGCTTTTGCTTGAGCCTGCAGGAAAGAGTAAGTTTCTGCCCCTACCCTCTTCTCCCCTTTACCACTCAAGTATAAATTGTCATTTTGCAGTTATTGTAGTAAGATGAGAGCAGAGGAGGACAATGAGTGGAGGAAAGAAAAACTGGAACATTTTAAAAGCAGCTGAATATGTGGGACAACAGAGGATTGTGATTGTCATGCCAAATGGAACAGTGGGAGATTTGTGATGTACTTGGTTTCAAATTAACACTGATATGCCTGCAGAAGTGCCTGGGGTCTGTGCAATGAAAGGACATTATTAGTGATGGTGAGAATAATTCAGCTGCCTGTCTGAACTCCCTTAAACACAAAAATTCAGCCCATTCACACCTCTTCAAAGCTTAGGCCTGGTATGTAGCAGACTCATCTATCTATGAATTCTACCTGTTATTTCCTTTTCTTTTTTCTATCCAAATTTACCTGCGCGCAACAGAGAGAGATCCTGACAGACCCTTCTGTACACAGTGGTAATGAGATGGAGCTAGGTTTTCACAAAATTGTCTTCCAGAATGTCAAATATTTCTGAATGAAGGAAACTGCACTGTGTTCTAGATCCAATTCGGCCATGGGATCCTATAGCGGACACCTGCACTATCACAGGTGCCAAAAAGGCAGCAAAATTTAAAAAAACTTGTTCAAACTCTACTACTGTTTTTGAAAAATATGGATTGTTTCAACAGGCAGGGAGGGAGCTATATAACCTTTCCAAAAGGTTTAGTGCCTGTGCCAGATCTTTGGTGCATTCAGGGAGTTGGTGGCTGAAGGTCACTAAAAGAATATATATATACACATACATGCCCATACACAGTGCTTGAGCACACACACTCAAAAAGAAAGGCTGTGGCCCTCAGAAAACAGAGGATTTGCCAGGCTTTGATGATGCAAGGCTATTCAGTGCTATTCATGCTGGCCAACAATGAATTCCCCTAGACAGGAAGCAGGCAGGCAAGTGGGTTTTATATCACTGTGGAATAATTTCCAGGGTGGGAGAAATAAATATTGTCTGTTGGAGGGAAATATGAATGCTGCAATTAGCCAGAATGATTAGCATTTAATGGCCCTTCAGCTTCAAAGCCTGGCTGTTTCCTCCCTGGGGGAATTTTTTGTTGGGAGGTGTTCGCTGGCCCTGGTTCGCTGGTTGTTTCTTGTCTGGAATTCCCCTATTTTCAGTGTTGTTCTTTATCTACTGTTCTGATTTTAGAGATTTTTAATATTTGGAGCCAGATTGTGTTCATTTCCATGGTTCACAGCAACACAGGAATAATAATAATAATATTAATAGTAAGAGTAATGACTCTGATAGTACAAACTACTTCTCTCCCTCCTCAGCTTCCTCCCTGGGGGAATTCTTTGATGGGAGATGTTAGCTGGCCCTGATTGTTTCCTGTCTAGAATTCCCCTGTTTTCAGAGTGTTGTTTTTTATTTACTGTCCTGATTTTAGAGATTATATTGTTCTATTATACCACAGTAATTTTTATATATTATATTTATAATTGTATATTATTTGCTTTGAACTGGATTATATGAGGCCCCTTCTACACAACTATATAAAATCCACACTGAACTGGGATATATGGCAGTGTGGACTCAAGATAATCCAGTTCAAAGCAAATACTGTGGATTATCTGCCTTGGCATTCTTGGTTATATAGCTGTGTGGAAGAGCCTTGAGTCTACACTGCCATATAATCCAGTTCAAATCAGATAATCTGTATTTTACAGGCAGCGTGGAAGACACCTAAGTGAACCCTGCCTGTCCCCAGGGCGCCATAGTGCCTGAGAGGGTTGCTATGACACAAAGAGGGCAGGGCCTAAAGGGGGTGGGGCCTACCCTTCTGATTGGCAGCCAGGGGGAGAACATTGCTTTCTCGTCCTCTGGAATTTGAACTTTATTTTTCTAGGTTTTTTTTATTGAAAGACAGATTAGATGACTATGTTTTTTGTGGCCAAATTTGGTGCAATTTGGTTCGGTGGTTTTTTTTTGTTTACTCCATGGAAAAACACACATTACATTTTATATGTAGATGACCTGATAGAGAAACCAGAATGAGCCTACCTCTTAATATTTGCAGATAAGTTAGGGGGCATTAGGAAGAGCAGCATCTGTGAAGAACAGGAGGTGTGATAGCAACAATATCCCAGTGACCCAATGATGGTTGTTGGGAGTTGAATATTTAAAATGGCCTCCTATGTAAAATAATATAATTTAGAGTGCCTCATCAATGCAAACACTAATTACAATGGGACATGTAATGAGTCAAGGGGTGAACCTACTTCTCTTTTGATTTATTTTTGAGTAGTTTATGGGCCATTGGTGTCTGACCCTTCAGAACCTTACGTTTTTTCTTCTTTTAGTACCCAGGCATATAACAGATGTTTCTATTACAATGAACTGATTGGGAATCTCAAGTGTTTCCCTTCCCATTCTCCAGATACCTGACTGTGAAAGATTACTATAATTTGTCATTTGAGGTAAAGTTTGGAGGAATGACAGTTCCTGTTTTGCTCTGTTCCTGAACCTATGCTTTTTGCAATTGTACTGGTGTCATACTAAACCTTTATGTGAAATAGGTCAACATTGCAGAAGGAAGGAAGGAAGGTAGGTAGGTAGGTAGGAAGGAAGGAAGGGTATTAGTTGTATTTAGTGAACACTGAAGGAATTTCTTATTTACATATTTGTTTAGGTAAGGCCAAAAGTCCCTTTTCAAGCTTGAAATAATTTATCAGAAGCAACAAGATCTGGACAGTCACAGAATAACATAACCATTGAGAAATTCACGTGTTTTATATCTCCTAGCCAATCTCTAGCTGGAATTTTCCTGCAATTTTCCTCTTCCCCCCCCCCCCCTTCTCCTGGCGCATCATTTCTATGGTAGCAGGAAAATGCCATATAGATAAGCTATTATTTTTTTTTCAAGACTTTTAAAAGGGATTTTGAGAGGGGGTGGGGCTGTATTTGGTTTTCTGGGCTCCAAGAGTCCAAAAATCCTGAAACAACTGTGTGGATTAGGAGCACAAGTTGCACAACGCAATCTTCAGCCCAATCCACACAACACCCACAGCTGGAAAGGCCTGGGTCTATCCAGCTGTCAAATTATTTTGGCACAAAGCAGGGTTTTCCTGCTTTGTAACAAATGAATTTGTTTTTACCTGAGGCGTTTTTTGGACGCCCCAAGTAAAAATGTGGGAGGGCGTGTATTTTCTACCCTGTGTGGATATGCCCATAGATGTAACATAAGGGTGCTACTGACAATAAACTGAATAAACTAAAACAACCCACAGCCACAAAACCACATCTGTCTGGGAAGACAACATAATAATGTCAAGATGCAGACCCTGTGACCCTGCACAGGGTGGACGTACAGTTAAAACTCAATAATGGGACACTATTTTCAGTCGCCATCCCATTCCCTACACAATATTAGTTCTGCTCTAAATTAGCTACCTGGGAATGATCATAATTTTCATTTTGCCTGAAATATTTAACATAACAGTAGTGTGAGAATGTATTCACAATGGTACTAGAGAAAGGTGTTGAGCTACCTCAGCTTTCAAAATATCGTTGATATGTCATTTCAATACCTCAATTTTCTTTCCAAAGTTTTCTCCCTTATCAACACAAAGGCAGGTTTAATGGCAGCATACAGGAATTGTGTTTCACTGAAGTTTAATATATTGCTCAATCTGACCATAATTGCCCTTAATCTAATGATTCGTCCTGCTTGCCCATTTGTCAAATTCTGAGCATTAAATTTGTAAGTTATAATTAAAGTGAAATAAAGAAATCATTCTGCCTGCAAGAGCCTCGTTATTTCAGGCTGATTAATACTGTTTCAAACTGCATGGCAAAGATTGAAGCTGTTGAATGAGAGCTTAGATGTTCAAATCTTAACCTTTAAAAGACTACAGTATTTAAGAGGCAGCAATAACCTTTCTATGAGAATTTTTTGACAATCTTCTCTGTTCACCAGCAGAATGTAGTTCTGTATTCAATCACATGGGAAGATTTAAGAGTCTGAATTTGGGAAGCAGTTTTTCCATTTAATGCTGTAGATTTTAGGGACAGTTGATATAAAAGCTATTTATGGAGAAACTCATTACTGCCGTAGCTTATTAAATCATGGAGTTGCTTTCTGTAAGGATCTGTTATTAAGACAGATCTCAAATGAAAAATACTGGAGGATCCTTGAGTCGATAGTAAGCTAATCAAAATACATTCAAACTGTAGAATAGCATGCATGAAGTCACATAATGCTGTGAAATAGTCACATGGCTATGGTAGTCCTTCTTAACTGGTAATGAGGGCAAAGATGTCCAAGCATCTTGGAGAGGATTTGTGTCCCACCAGCATTCTTGCAAGTCATATGCCACCAGTGTCCGTCAGGCAACAGCAGCAGAAATTATTACAGAGATCTAGAAAATCTGACACTTGCTGTGACAGTCAATTTTTAAAAAGTGAATTCTTATAGTTTGTAAAGAAATGTTGAAGACGAAGCTGTCACCAAATGTATAATTTATCTTTATGAGATGTCAGTCATTGTAACAGGGGGGATTGGGATATGTTTAGGAGATTTGTGGTATATGGCAGGCTATATTATACAGCGTGTATCAGGGTGTTTTTATGGATTCTTCTGAGCAGCAGAGACATTTTGCTTCTCTACTCTTTTCAGGGAAGGCCAGGAGGACAGTGTCAATCATACACATTATGCAATTTTATCTTCAGAGCAGGAGAATCTCTGTGTGAATATTCCTTCACTTTTATGGCATGACTGGCAGCTCCCCATGTCTGTATGAAAAATGAAGACATGCCTTCACCACTATTTTATCGAAGATAGGATCTTATTTTCCTCATCTCATGTATATTCATGGGGCCACTCAGCCCAAGTTTAACTCCAGCCTGGTTTTTATTCTATATTACACTAGCTATGCCCGGCCATGTGTTGCTGTGGCGAAGTATGGTGGTATGGGAAATAAAGTATTGAGGAATTGGTGGTAGTTAAGGTAAAGGGTAAAGGTTTTTCCCTGACATTAAGTCCAGTCGTGTCTGACTCTGGGGGTTGGTGCTCATCTTCATTTGTAAGCCGAAGAGCTGGCGTTGTCCGTAGACTCCTCCAAGGTCAACAACTGCATGGAGCGCCGTTACCTTCCCACCGGAGCAGTACCTATTCATCTACTCTCATTTGCATGTTTTTGAACTTTAGGGTTGGCAGAAGCTGGGGCTAACAGTGGGGGCTCTCTCCACTCCCCTAATTCAAACCTGCGACCTTTCAGTCCAGAAGTTCAGCAGCTCAGTGCTTTAACACGCTGCGCCATCAGGGGATATTATTTCCTAATGGCTGTGAATATACAATATTTCTGATTGTTCTTTTTGTCTGTTGGAAGCAAGTATGAATGCTGCAATTAGGGAAAACGATTTGCATGTAATGGCCTTGCAGCTTTAAAGCCTGGGTGCTTCCTCCCTGAGTGATTTTTTTTGTTGGGAGGTGTTAGCTGGCCCTGATTTTCATGAGTGGAATTCCCCTGTTTTCAGAGTGTTGTTCTTTATTTAGTGTTCTGATTTTAGAGATTGTATTGTTCTGTTTTATTATACCACGGTATTTTTTATATATTCTGATTTTAGTGTTTTTGAATACTTGGAGCCAGATTGTATTCATTTTCACAGTTCACAGCAAAACAACAACAACAACAACAATAGTAATAATAATGACTTTGGTAATACACATTGCTTCACTCCCTTCTCAGCTTCCTTTCTGGAAGAATCCTTTCTTGGGAGGTGTTAGGTGGCCCTGATTGTTTCCTTTGTGGAATTCCCAATTTCCCTGCTTTCAGAGTGTTGCTCTTTATTTACTGTCCTAGTTTTAGAAATTATATTGTTTTGTATTATTATACTACAGTAACTATTTCATATTGCAGTAGAATCTCACTTATCCAACATTCG
Organism: Anolis carolinensis; assembly: GCF_035594765.1. Classification (NCBI taxonomy): domain Eukaryota; kingdom Metazoa; phylum Chordata; class Lepidosauria; order Squamata; family Anolidae; genus Anolis; species Anolis carolinensis. The sequence continues at coordinate 119,376,315 of NC_085842.1, read as the reverse complement.
CATATCCAATGTTCTGGATTATCCAATTCAGTCTGCCTTTTAGTAGTCAATGTTTTTATAGTCAGTGTTTTAAATTCATTGTGATATTTTGGTGCTAAATTTGTAAATACATTAATTACTACGTAGCATTACTGCGCATGGAACTACTTTTTCTGTCTAATTTGTTGTATAACATGATGTTTTGGTGCTTTATTTGTATAATGATTACCAAATTTGATGTTTAATCGGCTTTTCCTAAATCCCTTCTTATTATCCAACATATTCACTTATCCAACGTTCTGCTGGCCTGTTTATGTTGGATAAGTGAGACTCTACTTTATATTTCTAATCTTATATTATCTGCTTAGAGCTGGATTATATGAGGCCCCTTCTACACAGCTGTATAAAATGCACACTGAAGTGGATTATATGGCAGTGTGGAGTCAAGATAATCCAGTGCAAAGAAGATAATATAAGATTATAAATGGGTTATATAGCTGTGTGGAAGGGCCTTGAGTCTACACTGCCATATAATCAAGTTCAAATCAGATAATCTGTATTTTATAGGCAGTGTGGAAGAGGCCTAAGTGAGGCCTAACTCTGCCTGTCCCCTGGGGTGAGTAGGTTGCTAGGAGACCAAGTGGGCAGAGCTATAACTCTTGACTGTAGGACAAGAGAAGCTTTTGTGGTTCTTTCTGTGGCAGCAAAATGTCTCATGTTGACAATTGCCAGATTTCCCCCCCCCCCCCCACACATACCCATACATACTGCATACTTCTTGTGATCATACAGGGTTTTCTTGGCAGGATTTGTTCAGAAGGGGATTGCCTTTACATTTCTCTGAAGATGAGATAGTATAATTTGTCCAGTCTCAACCAGTGGGTTTCCATGGCCAAGGGAAGATTTGAACGGGAGGATTTGAACTCTGGTCTGAAGAGTCACAGTCCAGTTACTACCTAATCATTTTATCTGTAAATGTCAAAGATTGAAGCTGGAAACTTCTGGCTAACAAAATGTGTGTTTCTGTCCATGGGCTGTTATACTCGAGCACTGAGAAATATTTCTACATACACAGCCACAGACTGGAGGTACAACATTTATTCAGAAAGTATTGTCAGTGAACAGCCAATGTCAGGAGAGATCTTTTGGTCTTTCAGCAACTACAACTTTGACCAAATGTGGGGTGGGTGAGTGCATTTTGCCTTTCTCTCTGCACATAACCTCTATCTGTTGTGTACTGCAGATGCTGAAAATCCTTTCTATCCTTGTCTGCAGCATTTCTTTTTGAGCATTTTGCTCTCAACACCCTCAGATGTGCCTATGGAGCCATTAGTGATTAATCCATGTCCAAAGAGTGATTATGGGAACTGTAATGAATACTAATAAGGACCTATTTCCCTGTCTTGCAGTGATTTTGTATTTAGCAACATCTCCCTGTTTTACAGATTATTCATATTTAACTATTGTTAAATATGCAAATTTACAGCAGATAATGCTCACCAGAGAGAAAGAACAGAGTTGCCTCTGGGTCATGTTTAGAAAATTAAAAATGAGGGTGATTAATGCATTGATATAATAACCATTGCTATCTCCTAGCTTAAAGATTTTCATTTTTGTCCAGCCTATTTTGTTTTCTGCAAGCACCCTGGCATATTTAGAGAACTTCAAAGACACACAATATTGTGCTTCATCATATCAACCAATATCTCAGCTTTTATCTTTCGTTCATATTTTTAGCTTTAGAACCTGCATCATCTGTACTTATGAACCTTTCCCAAAGATTGAAAATGTTACTTTTTGGATCTATAGCTCCAAGAATGCCTGTACTGGCTAGGTGAATTCTGGGAGTTAAAGTTCATTTCAATACCTTCGTTGTTTTTGTTTAGCATATTTGGGTTCGAACTCCAGTTTTTTGAGAGTATTACCTAGGATAGAATAAAAACCAGATATAAAGGGGAGAAAAATGTTTTATTCACAAATCATCCTCAGAACTAGAATCAGCCAACACCCTGCTAGCAACTGCAGCCTGTTGCCTGAATTCCTCCTCAGAGCTAGAATCAGACAACGCCCCACCAGATCTCCTTTCAGTTGAAGCCCTTTGCCGATCCCTCCACCCAGTCCATCTTTTATCCAAACCCATAATTCCCCAAGACCCATCTGGATCCCCACTGTGCCAACCCTCAAACGTGTTGCTACTTGTGGGTTCTCTACAGATGTCCTGGATCTCCCGCACCTTAGTCCAATCCATTACCTCATCCTCTGAACTTATCACCCCATCCTCCTGATTCTCAACCCCATCATCCCCCTCAAAGCCCTCAAATGTGTCCTCATCAGTAGGCTCCATAAGTATTTCCCGGATCCGCTTCCTTTGTTGCTCCTCATTGGAGTCTTGCTCACGAGTAGTCTTTTTTCCTCTTCTAGTGCGCCTAGTAATATCATTACTCATAGACTCCATCACAACATGTTGTGAGTGACTGTGTGAGCTAGAGTTGAATTGCATACCAACAATCAATGAAAGGATGCATGATTCCCACCTTTAGACTACTGTTAAATCAATGGAATTAGTAATTCAATACCTATCCTTAAGAAAGTTTCACTGATTCACTGATTTACTCTAGTTGCAAATTTTGCCATTGAGCTTATTATTATTATTATTATTATTATTATTATTATTATTATTATTGTAGTTTCATACTCTTCAATATTTCATAGATGGAAAGAACCACATGGCATCATAGTGCAGCTATTATGACAGTACCATGATAAATAATCCACAAGCCTTGAGAGGCCATAGCAGTTTGCCTTTGCCTGAGCCCATTGGGAAGGACAAGATCATTTCCTCAATCCTCCTCTCCTTCCCTCTTCTCTCCATTCCCCACTACTGAGTTATTTAAATGCAAATTACACACATACATTTAAGTTAGCAGCAAACTGAGGATAAAGGGGAGAAAGTGCAAGCAGAAGATTGAAAGTGGGTCATTTTGAAAGCAGCTGAAAAATGGGACAACAAATGATTAAGATGGCCTCTCCCTGCTAATTCAGAGCAATCGAGGGAATATTTATTGCTTGCCATGGAGAAGGAGAAATACTTGCATGCTTTTCTGCTACATTCTCTTAAATGATTACCCATGGATACAGTGCAATTTGACTTGAGCAGAGGATTGCCATTCACTTCCTGATGACTCACCTTTAGTCTTGATTGTGCAATCACCATTTATTTATTATAGTATTTAATTAGTCATGTTGCCTTCCTGGTAACAGCATTTTTGTAAAGAATGTAGATAGATCTGCAAATATAACTACAGAATAAACTGTCAGTGGAGAATCTGAGCTAAATGAATCAAGCAGTGTACTGATTCTTTATATGGGAACTTTTAATTTTACTTCCATTGCAGGCTGGATTTTAAGAGAGAAGTTGATCCTTTTCTACTAATCAAGATGATAAGAGGCTTTAAAGGTGATAATCAATATTAAGTATTGCAACCAGCCAGGAGTAGTTTATCAGTGTGGTTGAAATAAAAGTCAAGCTGCATGGTTCAAAATCTTTTGTTTTATAGCACAGAGGGCCCTTGTATCCACAGTATCTGGATTCCCTGATATCCAGCTGCATGGGATGGGGGCCCAGGTAAGGCAGGCAATGTAGAGCGCAGAGCAATGGCTTCTCCATGCCCCCTGCAGAACCCTCATGGTTTTGTCACGATGCGTGGCGAATCCTTAGTCTGATGTGATAAGGTCCTTATGGGGATCCCAAGATGAACCTACCATGGAGTTTTTGTGGCAAGATGTGCTCAAACAGAGTTTGCCTTTCCCTTTCTCTGAGGCAGAGAGAGTGCAGTATCTGTGAAGTCACTCAGTGGGTTTCCATGGCCAAGCAGGGATTCAGACTCTGGTATCTAGAATTGTAGTTCAGCACTCCAACTGCTATATCATGCTGGTCTGACAGTAATATGTGTGAAAAAAGATCTAGGAGCCTTTTAGACCACCAGCTAAATAGTTGTTAGCAAGAGCAGAGAAGGGAGAAAAACAATTCTAACTATGATCCATTTAAAATGAAATCAGTAATACCACTATATTCTGCTTTGGTTAGAACTCAGCTGGAGTACTATTTCTAGTTACAGGCACTGCAATTTTTTTTAAAGTATCAACAAATTGGAATGTCTCCAAAGCAGAGCAATCAATCCCTGTAGGAAACAGATGAAAGAAACTGACATGTTTAGCATGGGGAAAACGATTAAAAGGTGATATATAACCATCTTTCAAATAATTGAAGTGCTATCATTTGGAAGATGGACTAAGCATGTTTAGTGCTGCTCTAGAGGATGAGGCTGAAAATCAAAGTTAAAGAAAGGAGATTTTGAATAAACGTCCGGGAAGAACTTCTACCCCATCTGAGGGTGGCAGAGCAGGGTGTACACATACAGTTCTGTCTTCAATATTTCATTGCTATGCCTTGGGTCTGCAGGACCAGGAGGCACCAGACATTCTCTGCCAAATGGTTATCAATATTTCATCCTTTGAACTGAAGACACCAGGGACTGAACCCAGGACCTTTTGAACACAATATCCATGTTCTACCATTCAGTAGTCTTTCCATCTTCTTGGTAGTGAAATAATTTCTGAGAAAGCCAAATTCTTCATTTACACATTGCCATTTTTTCTCTTTGGTAGAAATCATTGACATGTTGAGGCAGATGTTGATTTTTAAAATGTATTTATTTGTTTTGGATGTGACCTCATGCCTTGCATATTTCATATTCTGTGGTACAAAGCAAAGTTGAATACATTTGGGTTATTGTGAATAGCATGTACAATTGGTAAACCATGGTATAACTAACTACCCACTGTGAATACTAGTTGTTAGCATCCACTTGTTAATATCAGAATAGAGAGGCCATGCAAGATAGGTGTTCAAACATTCACATGCTGAGTCTTTTCCCGTCATTGTAGCATTCTCTTCCAATCCCCCACTGTTTTGATTCAAGCTGAAACTGAGATTTTTGAACAGGCTGCTGCTCTGTAGTCACCAAACACTGTGTGAATTCATTTACTGTTTTGAAAGATAATATTTAGGAGGTTTAGTACACTGTAGGTTAAATGTGGCACAATGAAATGTCTGACAGCATTATTAGATAACAGCTGTAAGGATGTGCCAATATCTCTGTCAGTCCTATGCAGTTTTCCAGTTTTTGAAGTCCTTAAAATATTTTATAAGCTGATTCAAGTGAATCTAAGTTTTGTCAAAGATTTTCATGGCCGGAATCACAGGGTTGTTGTGCGTTTTCCGGGCTGTATGGTCATGTACCAGAAGCATTCTCTCCTGACGTTTTGAGTATGAATGACATGCATTCATGCTGGAATTCATCATATATAGGAAACTAAATACCCATGTAGTTTTATTTGGGGTGTGGGTGGGTGTAATTTTTATTTAGTTATAATAGTCTGAAATTGCACATTTTAAAATGGAATGATTTGTGTTTCTGGAATTTTTTTTCAGAAAGAAAACATTGGAGAAATAAATTTTGATTTGCCTTTCAGTAGTGTCTCATACCAGAAGATTAGGCTTATCAGTACTGGCATCTTCCCTTCTGTTCTCTCATTTTTAATTCCTTCAGTCTTGGTATCAGTAGTTCAAGTGCTCTTTGGGGAATTGTGACCATTAAAATGGCAACTCCCAACCAGGCCTGGCCCAACACGGTACTCTGACCAGGCCCTCGCGTTGGGCACCATCTTCCCAGGGGCACTCCCATCTTCCCTGGGAGGCGTGGTCGCATGCTGCGGGAGGCGTGGCCATGTCTGGCTCCGCTTCCCGCAGGGCGCGCCCTGGTACAGCCAAGCTGCGTGTGGCGGCAGTCCTTCCAGGCTGGGTCTTCACCACGGCCTGGAAGGACTTCCACCGCATGCAGCCTGCCACGGGTGCCACGTGTGCCACGGGAGGCGGGACTGGCCACGCCTCCCACGGTGTGCGCCTGCTGCGACAGGAGTCCTTGCAGGAGGCGGCAAAGCCCCAGCCAGGCTGGGCTTAAGCCACAGCCTGGAAGGACTCCCGCCGCAGCCTGGCTGGGACAGGACGCGTGCTGCGGGAGGCTTGGCCCCACCTCCCACACCGCACGCCCTGGCCCTGCCTCCCGTACCGCTCGTGACACAGGAGGCATGGCCGCCCTGTGCAGGAGGCGGGGTCAGGGTGTGGGCCTGACCTCTGGGGGGCGCAAAAAATTTTTTTGCTTACCCCTTTAAATTTCCTCGGGCCGGTCCTGCTCCCAACCTTACAGTATTTACTGCTACTGTTGGGTAAGGTTCCTACATTCTAGGGCTTGAACCTTTTCACCGATCCTTAGGATAACCACTAGGGATCTCATGTATACATTCCCAAAGAAAAACAATTTTTAAAATGCAGTGTATATATCCCAACTAGTCTAAAAGCCTAAGGTTTTAGGTTTAATGGCATCACTAGGCTCCTCCCACTGTGATGTCCTAGGAATTGTTCCTGGAACAATCCTAATCTGTTGGATAGGCCTGGGGTCAGGCCCGTAGCCAGGATTTTGTTTCGGGGCTGGGATTTTGGTTTGGGATTTAGGAGGGGCTGGGATTTTGGTTCGGGGGGGGGCTGAGTCTGAGCGGGAGAGGGTCTACCCTAGCAAACCTTTTGTATCATTATCCCAATAGCCCCATGCATATGGGATATATTGAGCATGGCGATCAGATCATGATATGAATAAACATAACAGTTTAAATAATAAATGTAAGGCCTTCTCGCGGACTACCCTGAGAATGTTTTTTGGGGGGGGGGCTAAAGCCCCTCAAGCCCCTCCCCCCCCCCCCCCCCGGCTACATGCCTGCCTGGTGTACTTACTCATTCAATTAAATGGACACAGCCCTGTCAACAATAAAATTGATGGGAAAAATATTATCATCCAGAAGCTTATGAATAAAGGAGGTATACAATTCAGATGGGAAATGTTGTTAGTGCCATCACAGCCCTTTTTGGTTCTTTCAAAATTCCTCAGATTCTTGTTAGTATAGTTGTCATTTTCCTCCCTAGAACAAGATCCTTTCAATCTTGTTGATATTTTACTCTAGTTCAGCGTTGGTGACAATCATAGCACAGTTATGACTATACTTTTAAAAAAAATCTTAGCTCTTGCCCTAGGAGGACTTCAATTGACATGATTACAGAAATGAATGTTTTTATACCAATGGTAACATGTTTTTCAAATAGATAATAGGAAATTAAAATGATGCATAGCATTTGCTATAAAGACTTCTTCTTTTCTTTTACCTTCTTTCCCTTGCAAAAATGGTCAGATTGAGCTTTCATTTTCACTGCCTCCAACTGGAGTGTGTTTGCTTTCAGAGCTAGTATAGTTTTGTGCAGAAAGTACAGTAAAGCCTCTATAACAGTGAAATCCATTATCTGTGCCTGTTTTTTTTTTTTTTTAAATACCTCTAGGGATTTCCTAGATCTTCCAGCCAATTCTATAGCATATTTTCCCTGGAAGCTACAACAGAATTAAATTGGAGGACCTAGAAAATTTCTAGAAAAGATACCTAGGAATCTCTAGGTCCTCCAATGCAATTCTATTGGATAACCAGGAAATGACAGTAAGATAATGTTAATGGTGTTCTATCCAGTCATAGCTGAAGATTCCCATACCTGTAGGCCAGAATGTATGCACCATGGATACATTAATACCCTAATGTAGTTAAAATGGTGGATAGGCATTTGAGAGGTCTAGGTTCTTAGTCCCCATACATCTATAAAATTTAGGCTGCATCTACACTGTCATATAATCCAGTTTTTAAATGCGGATTAACTACACTGAAGTGGATTAGAAGGCAGTGTAGACTCAATGTAATCCAGTTCCATGCAGTTAATCTGCATTCTGAAACTAGATTATATGGCAGTGTAGACCTAGGGTTACCACCTCATCAGTAGGCAGTTTTTCTTGTCTTAGCATCTTAGCACATTTTCTCTTCTATTAAGCAAAAGGCTAAATATGCACTGTCAATAACAATGAAGCTGAAAGCTATGAATTCCTAGGAGGCCTGGCATATTCTGAAAGGTGCAGCTCCTTCTGGCCTGTGATGATAAAGAGATCTTTTTCTGGAAAGATGCTACACGCTCCCTACTGCCTTCCGAATGACTGATTGAGAGTTATTTTAAAATGCATGGGCTTTGCCTTAAAGTGTAGTTGGCTAATCTGGTCATGTACATGTAGTTGGCTGGCTTCCCCATAGTTGGATATGCGGTTGCTTCAGGGGCACCCTGTTGTTATTCTTGAGGTTGGCATAGCCATTGCAGCTATGATTAATCTGGCCCAACCTCACAGGTTTATTGGCAAGCTGACCTGTTTCAGTGGACATTGCTACAGGGGACTCTACAGCTGGCTTTTGGGTAGAATCACAGAGCTGGTGTATTTTTTTATTATATAGTTTCATTGCAATTTGAATCCACTTGTATTCTATTGCTTCAGCAACTCCAAACTAGTCTACAATCATGTTATACAGAATAACTGTAGTTTTTAATAAGCAGAGTATAATTTCCTCCCCAAATAGGGGAAATGCTAAAATTAAAAAATGAGAGAATTTTGTTTGTATTCACTTTTTATTCACTATTTATTATAATCATATTTGTTTCCAGGGAGAACAAAACTATTTACCCCAATATTTGTTCTAAGATATAAAGAATATAAAATACAATTGCAGCTGTCTTTAGGTGTTTTCTGAATTGTTTTTACCTCCTTGGTGTCATTGTACCAGAAATAATTAAGGAATTTGTCTGAATTCCAATAAGAATTAATTAAAGAAAAATTTTGCACACTGCTTCAGTGCAAAGATGGAAATCATGTGACTCTAAAGATGCATTTGGATTACAGATCTCAGCAGTCCTTGCCTGCATAGCCCTTAGTGAGGAATGGCATAAGGTACCATGACATCAGTGGTCCTTTCACAATGTATAATTATAGTGCTATGATTCCACTTTAACTGTCATGGCAGTCCTGGTATTTGTGGGTTTGGGGAGGAATGTTAAGACTTTTGAGCCAGACTGCTACTCTAATTTCTCTCATATCAGATGTTTCTGCTGAATGGCATGAGCTCAGATGTGTTATGTGTTTGTTTGTGTGTGACGTGAGGTGTATATCTCCTTTGAATTCATTTTTGCAATCCAGAATAAAAAAATTCTGAAAGCTTTCTTTTACTCTTCAGAAATTAAAAAAAATACTTTGTGAAGTATTTTTGTGTAAAAATACCACATATTTGTGTGAGAAAATAATAGCTGAAAGCCATTTTTTTGCACAAAACACAGTGTTCCATGCACCTGAATATTGTTATTGTCTATAAACTCTGTCTATAAAATTGTAACAGAAAGTCCTAAAATGCAAAAAAAAAGTCTGTGGAAATTGACAGCATCAAGGTCATGCCAGGGCATCTCAAGAAGAAGAAAATTTGAGACTATCCTGTGCATCCCTGGGCATGAGGCCACTTACCAGTGGTGACTCAGATTCAGACCATTGTATTCTGTGTTCTTTTTAAAAGAAAAGAAAGTAAAGTAAAATGCATTTAACATATTGTCTGTAGAGATGCATGTATGAAAATACTTCCTAATTTCCTAGCATTCTTTGGTGCATGAGTCAAACCTTGGAAGCTTTGATTTTTCTATTGAAAAAAAGGGAAGATGTTTTCTCCCTGCCTTCTTAGTAATATGTTATTGGCAAGTATAATATGCTGGTCTGTTTTCCAGTTGAAGACCTTGAGCCAATGCCCAAATTTTGTTAGGGAACAACATTAGTAGTCAGAACCATAGCCTCCCTAGATGTTCATCATTGCTTAGGCAGAGCCAATATTGGGCAGAGTTTTCAAATTGCATCGATCAAGCAGAAGATCTTTGTCATCATAATCTTGTATTGATGTAGCTCTTGTTTGGAATGGCAGTCATGTCTCCAATGTGACCTTTGCTTATATGGCTCTATAAATTAATTATATAAAAGGTCGGTGATAATGTTTTATGGAAAAATGGCACCTATCACTGTACTCATGTATTTCCTCAAAATGATTTGTGGCCTAGGAAATTACTGGATTGGTGTCTCTGCTGGCATGGTGTAAAATTAGTATTGTACACATCTCCAGTTGATATGCTTGAATATCAAGCATCATAATGACACTAAACCTGGTGTTTTGTGTGACCTTTTAATAGACCTTCTCTGAAGGTGCTGTGTCATGTCTGTGACATGGGGTTGAAAAGAAGAAACTGTGTGGCATAGTGGAGTGCTGGACTGCATTTGGGAAATATTCAGATCGTCATGACTCACTGTCTCAGCCTGAGTCATTTCATAGGAGCTGTATGGTGAGGAAGTGTAGAGGAGGAGAAAAGGGGACTTTGCATTTGTTGGATTTTTAACGTAACAAATTAATCCAATATAACCGAATGAGCTGTGAGGAAAGTTGGCTAACACTTGAATCCTAAGAAAGTTTTATCAGAAAATAATCCCATTGAATTTAGTGAGATTTATTGCCTGCTCCTGTTTTTGAAACCTAATGTTAACAAAGCTCTGGAACGGACTGTTGGCTTTTTGGATATAAATGACTCTATGGAATGAGAGCAAGAAGAATAAATAATTACCATGAAAACAAGACATGCTGGGATGTTCCAAGCAAAGTGAACTGTCCTAATATAGTATGAACATGTTAGAGCTGAAACCCTGGAAGGCTTTAGTTGCTATTAAGAAGACACATGAAGAGAATGTTAGAAAAATGTGGTTTTCTAGTGGCCCAACAGCAACCTATTGCATTTGGCGAGATGGCAGATGCATGTGTGTTTCATATACATTTCTGTGGTGAATGAACCCACAGGAGAGAGTTACTATAAGTCATCCTCGACATGAAAGTGTATAGCAACCAGATATGAGGTTTTGTTTTAAGAAGTATAATGCAACTAACCGAGAACAAATCATTTATGGAGACCAAATAAATTAAATTCAGAGCTAAAGGTTGGAAGAACCACCTCCCTTCCCATAACAAAGCTGTTTTTTCCTACATTTCTCATTCATTCTTTATTTTAGACATACTCATTTGAAGGATGTAAATAGTAATACTGAGGTATCTTACACTGTATTCTCACTCACATTCAATTCAAGTTTGAAAAAATGACCACAACGTTTACAGCTTCAAAAGTACATGGGTCTGGATCCAGACACCAACCTTTCTGCTGATTGATGAATGTGCTGATACTCTTGCCTGCTGCCAGAAACCTAGGGATGGCAGAAGGGAGTATTACCAGATACCCCCTGCATGAAACATGCCAGTCCATGAACTGCACCATATTGAAAACACACCAACAACCCTAACTCACCTGAGGGCATCCCCTCCATTACCAATGCCAAAGAGTCATTGGTAGTAGATATACCAGAACCCCCGGTGGTACAGCATGTTAAAGTGCTGAGCTGCTGAACTTGTGGACCGAAAGGTCACAGGTTCGAATCCAGGAAGCGGAGTGAGCGCCCACTGTTAGTCCCAGCTCCTGCCAACCTAGCAGTTCGAAAACATGCAAATATAGGTATAGGGTAGGTAATGGCGCTCCATGCAGTCATGCCAGCCACATAACCTTGGAGGTGTCTACGGACAACACCGGCTCTTTGGCTTAGAAATGGAGATGAGCACCAACCCTCAGAGTCAGATATGACTGGACTTAATGTCAGGGGGAAACCTTTACCTTTGCCTATACCAGATCCAGTATTCATGCCAACTATCACAAACAGATAGATGGGAGGCAACTTATAAGTAAACTTGTGCAGAAGAGCAAGCCCTTAAATCCCCCACTCACACAACAAGTGTGAACATCCCATCTGGGCACTCCAGTTAGACCTGTCAGCCAATGGGCTAAACCACAGTTTAAACCCATTGCCTATCTGGAAGGGCCATTAGTTTTTATGGAGGGTTTTGGCCTGATTTGCTCTAGGACCCATTCATTTATCCTTTTAGCAGGCCATGATATCCATAGAACTTTTCTCCACTGCCACTTGCAAATGAGTTGATTTTCTTCCCATCAGCTTTCTTCATTATACAGCTATCACAATCATACAGAGAAATGGAAAATATGATGGCATGAACAATCCTAATTTCAGTATTCAATTATCTATTTTAACACTTTAGGATCTCTTCTAGTTCCTTCATTTCTGTTTCAAAATCCTGTCTGAATAAAAAGGTTTCAGCCTACTTCTGGAAGGATAACAAGGACAAGGGGGGAATTTTGGTCTCCTTGGGAAAGAAGCACCAGAGCCTAGGAGCAGCCAGAGAAAAAGCTCTCTCTCCCATCCTCATCAAGCATGTTTACAATGGTGGTGGGAGTGTGAACTAGAGTAGATTCTTTCTCTGTAGACTCAAGCAGCTCTATTGGCATGCCATCTGTTCCTGGCGATTTATTTCTCCTAAGTGCTCAAAGTGCAGCTTCTACTTCACTTTCTAAAATTGGAGGTTTGTCTTTATATGGTTCTTCCTTGAATAAATATGTCACCCTTTCATTTCTTTTATATAGTTCTTCAGTAAATGTGTTTAATTTCTTTTGCCTGACAGTTTAAACATATATTTTAGTTTAGTTACATTTCATCTCACAGCCCCACCTAAGCATTTGAAATACATGACTGTTCAACACAGATGAATAGGATTGGAATATCAAATCTCTCAATATCTCTAACCGCTGCTACTTCCCTCCTGCATAATGCCAGTAGTGTGGCAATATTCAATAGCACAGCAAGCAGATGTAATAGTATAATGTATGATATGGTGTGAGTTTCCCGGTTTCCTACAAACTAATTGTTTTAAACTCCTCTCACAAGTTTTAGTTATAGCATTCTGGCTCTGAGCAGTTGCATATGTGTTTATTTTGATTAATCAAATGAAATGTATTACACACAGAAACACACATACTTGAGCTTCTGCTTTCTTTAGTTGTTCTGATGTGAATCAATGATTAACGTAAAATGTATGGGAATTACACAACAGTGGGAATGGAATATTTCTAGTCTGGCAATGAACCACAAATATTGATGTAGAGGTCAGTTTATTCATTTATTTTTTCTCAATCTGAGCTGTCTCACAAGATTGTTGCTGTGAGGACACAGAGAGTCCTATATGTTGCCTTTAACTTATTTGAGATGGAATATACAGTGTTTCCTCACTACTTCGCGGTTTGCTTTTTACTCCCTTGTTGTTTCACGGTTTTTTAATAAACACTAAAATAATAGTATAAATCATAAAATAATATTAGAAATCCCACTTTCTACTTCCTTCCTAAGGAGAAGCCGAAGGAAGAGGGAGGGAGGGAGGGAGGGAGGGAGGGAGGGGGGAAGGGGAAGCCGAAGGGAGAGAAAAGGAGGCTGAAGCATCTTTGTTTTCGCCTCACTAGGCATGCACGTGCTTGAGAGGGGAGGAGGGGACAGTGAGATTGTAAACAACACAAATAAAGCAGATTTTCACTTTTCGTGGGTGGTCCTGGAATGTAACCCCTGCGATATGTGAGGAAACGCTGTAAATGCAAAAGCTACATAAATACATTTGCCAAATCACCCAGATCCAGGCAGAGGCCATGTTAAATCAGGGTTGGGCATGCATCAGAGGGCCATTTTCAGCTCCTCCTGACCCTTAGTGGACTACATCATCACCATTTTATAGGAAGCAGAAGGGATGTTCCAACTTCTGGAATCCAAACTTGGACATGTTGTTTCTTGTCTTGAATTCTGACTCTGCTGTTCTGTGACCTTGGCTAATGTCATCATTTCTTGTCTTGAAACCTAACTCTGCTGCTTTACAAACTACCAGAATTTTTGACCCTAGACTGTGATCATGTCTTTCATTTGTTCCTGACTTGACTCTTGTTTCACCAGCTTGACTTTGGTTCCTTAGACTGTGGAACTCAGCTTTGGCTCACCCCTACCTTTTTATGGTTTGTAAGGCTTGATATTCTGGTTTGACTCCTGAATTTGGGCTTTTCTGATACCAGACTCCTGATTTTGGCCAATTCACCTGTTGGTTGTTGGAGCCAAAGCTCCTGATAACATGGCCATGTTCACAACACAGAGCTACATGGCTAAATCACTTTATTTGAATGGTTTGGGGAAAAAGATTCCTTCAGCATGAAAAAAAAACACATTGACGTTTTTAAGGGCTTCAATCAGTATTATGTCTTAAGTTGTCAGTCTACACAGTCACGTATTTTATCTAATCATCTACAGCAGAGGTTTCCAAACTGTGTGACGTGACACACTTGTCTGGTGCCTGTATTCCTTAGGCATGTCACGTGAAATGTTAACACTTTAAAAAATGTCTAAGTTTCAATGTTTGCAACATGGCAAACCAGTAGGGACAGTATCTGGTATAACAAACATTTCATGAGCAAAAAGAGGTTGCAGATTGAAAAAAATAAGAAGCCTTGCATTTGACTACTGTGGATCTAAATAATAATAATAATTTTATTTTTTGTATGCCGCCTCCATCTCCCCAACGGGGACTCAGAGCGGCTCACATGGGGGCAAGCCCAATACAATAATATAATATAATATCGTAAAATCAACAGTTAAGACATCAAAGAATGCATTTAAAAACAAAGGTCCAATATAGGACAACAGTCTGGGCAACAGTCAAACTGATGAAGGGAGTATCTATTACAGAATAGAACATACATCAAATAAATGTAATCTTTTTCCTTCTACAGCCTTAAACATAGTTTGGAAATGAATGTCTCGGCTTTTAGGAACAGGGTATGGGGATTGATGGAAAGTAGAAAAGGCAGGATAGCTCCTCACAATCACATTGATGGTTTTTAAGGATGTGCAAAACTCCAGAGTTGTAAGTGATTTCATAAATATGTACTTATGACCTGCATTATGAAGCCAATGCAGTGCAGCCCCCTCCCCAATGAATTAAAACAGCCATCAATGTAAGAAGTTTGTTATTCTTCATCAGTCACAGTGAGTCAGCTTCTTCAGCACAAGCAAACTACACTGAACAGCACAGGCAAATTTGGTATGTCACACACACTCCTCAGTCTATAATAATTATTAATAATAAATCTTTATTTGTACCCCGCCACTATCCTGGGGCAGCTCACAGAAGCACTCCAGTGCCATATAAACAACAATACACAAGAACAAATACAATACCATAAGTATAAACAACATATAAAATCCCGCTAATAAATTTGTAAGAGTATAAATTTATAAAAATTCTTGAAATGCAGTAGAACCTGCAAATGAGCCGGCTGTCTGCCATAACAATCAAAGTGCGGAACAGTACAATCAGTAGTTCTTCAAACTGACCATAGATTACACAGGATCAAAGGCCTGACGGAAGAGCCATGTTTCTAAACCCATCCAAGAGGCTTGAAGAGTGGGGACTAATCTAATTTCTTTAGGCAGGGTATTCCAGAGCCAGGGAGCCACCACCGAGAAGGCCCTCTCTCTCATCCCCACCAATCGTACTTGAGACAGTGGTGGGACCAAGAGAAGGGCCTCCCCAGCAGATCTCAATGCCCCTGCCAGTTCATAGAAGAAGATGCGATCTTGAAGATAGGTTGGACCCAAAGTGGATAGAGCTTTTTAGGTAATCATCTGCACTGTGAATTGGGCCTGGAAACTTGGAAGCCAGTGGAGCTGCCTTAAAAGGGGCGTAATATGCTCCCGAAAGCTTGCCCCAGTTAATAATCTGGCTGCTGACCTTTGCACTAATTGCAGTCTCCCAATCATCTTCAAAGGCAATCCTATGTAGAGTGCATTACAGTAGTCCATTCTGGATGTAACTAAGGTGTGGACCACCATGGCCAAGTCAGGCTTTTAGAGATATGGCCGCAGCTGGCGCACAAGTTTTAAATGTGCGAAGGCCCTCTTGGCCGCAACCGATATCTGAGCCTCAAGCATCAGCAATGTATCCAGGAGAAACTCCATACTGCGGACCTGTGTTCTCAGGGGGAATGTAACCCCATAGTGCATAGGCTGTCGCCCTATAACCTGATTGGCCTCGCAACTGACCAGGAGGACCTCTGTCTTTTCTGGATTGAGTCTCATCCAGTCCATCACAGTTGCCAGGAACCGGTTTAAGATCCAATAAGCTTACCTGGAATTAGGTGGGAAAGAGTAGTAGAGTTGTGTATCTCAGCCTATCAGGGCTGAGGGAGGGGGTAAGGGTGGAAGCACTGCTGGCACTTCCTTTAAATCTAGGCATCACATTGTCTTGGTCACCATTGTAAGCCAGGTGGTAGAGAGCTAGAAATCTGGGATAACAAAATGAGCAACTCAGTAGTGACGTGTGCCATGCAAGCTTAGTTTACCTCAGCCTAGGATTCCTAGAATTGCCACAGCCGAGTTTGGGATCCTTTTTCTTTGTGTATGTGGGAGGGAGTTCCATTTAGGATTCTTGCTTTTCTTTGTTTTTAAAAGTATAATTCAATTCAGTGTAGTGTGTGTGTGTGCTTTAATATTTTCTGAAATCTGAAAAGTGCCTCCCCCCTCCCATGTCTGTGTTTCGTGGAATTAGAAGAGAGGGATTTTAATTTTTTTAAAAAAATAAAAAATTATAATCCTCAAAAATCAGTAGATGTCCAAATCTTTCTGAAACTTGGGGGGAGTAGGGCCTTGGTTATGTTGTGTCATTGTAGAGAAATTCAAGGGGATAGCTCTTGTAGTTTTTTTAAAATGTTGTTTGTAGACACTTCAAAAATTTCCTAAACATCAGTGGATGAATGAAATGTTCTGAAACTTGGGGGGGGGGGGGTCATTGGTGAATGTGTGCTATCAATGTAGCAAGTTTCACCCCAATAGCCCTAAAAATGAGGGAGAAAGGAGCCCCGGAAGTTCCCTTATTGGCATAAATGAACGAATAATGTGGCAAAAAAATAACGAAATTTTTGGAACATCGTATTAGATATGACACCGACTCCTTATTAATTTTTCAAAACACTTTAGAATCAAAACAGGAGCTACACAATTTTTGTAAATACAGATCAAGCAGATATTTGGTGTTTCGCACACCCCTAATGGTTTTAATTCTATCAGGAATTATATTACATTGGGTCCTTGCCAATATGATTATATTTAAAAGTTCTTAGAACATAACACAGTCTTGATATTTCTTCCCTTCTATGTACATGTAGTTGACATGCTGTACAGTGATTGAGGCTACCTGAGCTATATTTTATTGGCACCCTTTCACTGTGCAAAGAAGGGGAAATCAATTGTTCTCTTATTAACAAAAGAGCAAGGACTATAATTCAGAAGCCAAGGGCTACTTCACTAAACGTGGGGAGAAATATTTTTATCCAAGTTTTTTTTTTTTAGCTAAAATGGACATTGTCCAAATATCGCAAAATTCAGTGATAACCCTATTTTACATATTTAAGTCATGTTCACACTTTAGGAACATAATGTTAATTATATATACAGTCAGCCTGCAACATTCAACCAGATTGAGGCCCAGGACCCTGCAAAAGTGGGGTAATCATGAATTGCATCCCCCCCCCACCCCTTGAGAGTACACCTCTCCAGGAATCTAGATGCTCCAGCATAACTTTATGGTCAGCTTCTGCTCGAAGTTGACCATAAAGTTATACTCTATATTCTTTTTCCATTCTTGATATTTTTCTTCCTGGTCTCAATTTGTATAGATTGTATTCAGGTTTTTATATAATTTCTTGACCATCTGCCCAGCCTCCCTATTTGTTTTCATCCTATGGGGCTTCTGAGGCTGGCTCCAGACAGGGAAGAAGTCTGTTTAAAAAACCTGGGTCAGGGCAGCCTTCTGTCCCCACACCAGGTTCTTCCATGATGAACTAAGGACTAACCTTTCACCACTCTACTCTGAGAAAATGATGGTTCCTTTTTTATAAGTGTTAAATACAGTGCTTTCATTAAGTCAGAGAAAGCAGCACACCATATCCATTTATATTTTAAAAATCAGTCACTGTAGATAAAACATACTAAATCTGATAGTAAAAGTTTTTATACTACACTTTACATTTCTGGAAGCATAAAGTAGGAGACACAGGAGAAATGTGCTCTTCTCAGATTAAAAGAATATAGTCCACAAAATTCTTGAATTATTGCATAATAAATCAAATTAAATACCACAGAGTTGTAGCAAAGTATAGAGCATAGCTCAGTATGCTTTGCCTGAGCAGGTAGCCTGGTAGAAGAAGTTATTAAAATGTTCTGCTCTATGAAAAATGAGAAAAAAGCTAATAGTTCAGCAGTATTTTTTGAAATCTAAAACAAAACCCATATTCACTGTGATGCTCTAGGAAAATAAAGCACTCCTGCAGTGAAATGAATGGAATAAAAATAACTTTAATTGTGACTGGACTCTTACCAAGATTTCCTAAATTATGAAATGGCTGGGATAGGATCCATAGGTTTATTAAGTTGATTTAAAAATATGTGCCACATTTTATAACATTGACTTAAAACAGCTTGCTAAAAGCATGTCATAAAATACATAAAAACACATTTAAATAGTTTCTATTTACGGTAGAAGCTGATCTAAAATAAAATTTGTACTGTAAAAATAAAATCTGTACTATAACGCAAATTCATTAAACAAAATAAGTGAAACAAAAAACTACCCTATGCAAAAGCTCAGCATAAGAGTAAGGTCATGGTAGCTGGGTTGATGCACAAAATGAGAGAGGGCTAGCTATCCACAAAGTATTTGTTCAGTCTGGAAATCACCTTATCCCATGTCCCAACTACATGTGCTTCTAGAGCACATGTGTCAAATGCAAAGCCCCCACCACAGCATTTTAGGTGGCCCTTGAGGCTTTCAATGCCAGGGCAACATAGTTACATTCATACAGTTTTACAATGACAAATGGTCCATTTAAGACAACCATAACACTCATGTGGCCCTCCGTGAAAATGAGTTTGTGTAATGTTGTGCAGCCGTTCTCCAAACATGATAGTCGAAGGTAGTCCAAAAGTCAATATAGTAATCAGTCTAAATCAGTGGTTCTCAACCTGTGGGTCCCCAGGTGTTTGGCCTACAACTCCCAGAAATCCCAATTTACCAGCTGTTAGGATTTCTGGGAGTTGAAGACTAAAACATCTGGGGACCCACAGGTTGAGAACCACTGGTCTAAACAGTGTGAAAACAAGAGAGTAATGCAGTGTAAGTTCTACAAGGTCTCACAGATCCAAGGCATAAGAGTCACCGAGAAGATACTATCTGTAGCTCTGTTACAGGACATTGCTCTCAGCAAAGGGCTACTACAAACACTAGTTATTTATGTTGTCCCTGAAAGCCCTTACAGTTGTGAGGCCTCCTTCTTCGCCTGCCAATTAGACCTTCACAGCTGAATGGCATTGAGCTGAATGGCATTCAGCTTGAGCCAGACAGGTGAGTCATCTCCTGCTCTTCACTCTAAAGAGCCTCATCCTGCTGTTTAGTTACAGTTAATTCCATGTCAGAATGGCCCGACTCCTGCCCAGCAGCAGTGAACTCCAAAGTATCAGGCTGCTCAGATTACTGCTCAGCATTTTTTTCTGGATTCGGCTGCTGGGAGAAGACCCTCTTCCCCATCATCCTCATCCAGCTCCTGAGTCTTGCCAGTTTGACATTCCTGTTCTAGAGGGCATCCAGTATAGGTTGCAGTGAGTGGGCAGGATTGCATGGAAGGTTGTGCTCATGGAAGGAATATTATTAGGCTTGATATATTTTGGGGACAAAAGAAAGATTTATCTTCAAGATCCAGAATGTATCTCATAATAACAATTAAATTGTGACTTGATTCCTTTTCCTGTCCTAGTGCAATCTTCATTACAGTAAGATCCCCATAACCTCAGAAAACACACCAGTGATTTCATGTACTTGCCTCCGGAGAGGAGGAATGCTCTCTCTAGAAATTTGCTATATCTTCCAGGCAGGGTTGTTGTATGTTTTCTGGGCTGTATGGCCATGTTTCAGAAGCATTCCTCACAACCTCTGAGGATGCCTGCCCTAGATGTGGGTGAAACATCAGGAGAGAATGCTTCTGGAACATGCCCATACAGCCCAGAAAACACACAACAACCCTGTGATTCCTACCATGAAAGCCTTTCGACAACACATCATCCAGATGATTCTATGGTTTACGGAGGACTTAACAATTTCCTAAAGAGGATTGCTTTATAGAAATGTCTAGGTCAGGGGTTCCCAAACTTTTTAAAGAAGGGGCCAGTTCACGGTCCCTCAGATCATTGGAGGGCCAGACTATTGTTGAAAAAAAACCTATAAACAAATTCCTATGCACACTGCACATCTCTTATTTTGAAGTAAAAAACAACAACAAATGGGAACAAATACAGCCTCAATGTTAATAACAATCATAAATATAATAAAAATAATAAAGAAGGTTGGGAGAGACCCCTTGGGCCATTTAGTCCAACCCCCTTCTACCTATGTGCACCAAAAGCACAAGTGAAGCACCCCTGACAGATGGCCACCCAGCCTCAATGTTGATAATAATAATAATAATAATAATAATAATAATAATAATAATAATAATAATAATAATAATGACATTGAAGAAGGGGAAAATCATTGAAAGTGAGGGCATAAATATGCCTAATGGCCAAAAAGTAAAGTGTCACCAGCCAGAGGCCTATAAATATCTGGGCATATTACAGCTGGACAACATCAAGCATGAACATATGAAAACTGTGGTCAGCAAAGAATACACACAAAGGGTCAGAAAACTTCTCAAAAGCAAGCTCAATGGAGGCAACACCATCAAGGGCATAAACACCTGGGCCATAACTGTCATAAGATATACTGCTGGCATCATAAACTGGACACAGGTGGAACTGGACAATTTGGACAGAAAAACATGAAAACTCATGACCATTCATCACTCACTGCACCCTCACAGTGATGTTGACTGGCTATATCTGCCTAGAAGATCAGGGGGCAGAGGACTCTTACAAGTAAAACAAGCAGTCAAAGAAGAAGAACATGTCCTGGCAGAATATGTAAAGCAAAGTGAAGAACCTGCTTTGATTGAAGTCAAAAATCAGAAACTCCTCAAAGCACAGCAGACAAAGAATCAGTACAAGAAAACCGCACTACAAACTAGAGCTGACTGCTG
This sequence comes from Anolis carolinensis, assembly GCF_035594765.1. Classification (NCBI taxonomy): domain Eukaryota; kingdom Metazoa; phylum Chordata; class Lepidosauria; order Squamata; family Anolidae; genus Anolis; species Anolis carolinensis. The sequence goes on along the minus strand of NC_085842.1, from coordinate 119,355,239 downwards.
GCACAACAAAACATTGCATGGAAAGTTCCTTGACAAAATTGAAGGAAAATCTGATAAGGAGAATACCTGGCTATGGCTCACTAATGGGACCCTGAAGAAGGAGACAGAAAGCCTGATCCTTGCAGCCCAGGAGCAAGCCATCAGAACAAATGCAATTAAGGCCAAGAAAGAAAAATCAGCTGATGACCCAAAATGCAGACTGTGCAAGGAAACCGATGAAACCATTGATCATATCCTCAGCTGCTGTAAGAAAATCGCACAGACAGACTACAAACAGAGGCACAACTATGTGGCCCAAATGATTCATTGGAACTTATGCCTCAAGTACCACCTCCCAGCAGTAAAGAACTGGTGGGATCACTAACCTGCAAAAGTATTGGAAAATGAACACGCAAAGATACTGTGGGACTTCCAAATCCAGATTGACAAAGTTCTGGAACACAACACACCAGACATCACAGTTGTGGAAAAGAAAAAGGTTTGGATCATTGATGTTGCCATCCCAGGGGACAGTCGCATTGATGAAAAACAACAGGAAAAACTCACTATCAGGACCTCAAGATTGAACTTCAAAGACTCTGGCAGAAATCAGTGCAGGTGGTCCTGGTGGTGATGGGCACACTGGGTGCCGTGCCAAAAGATCTCAGCCGGCATTTGGGAACAATTGACATTGACAAAATTACGATCTGCCAACTGCAAAAGGCCACCCTACTGGGATCTGCACGCATCATCCGAAAATACATCACACAGTCCTAGACACTTGGGAAGTGTTCGACTTGTGATTTTGTGATACGAAATCCAGCATATCTATCTTGTTTGCTGTGTTATACTGTGTCTTTGTGTCAATAATAATAATAATAATAATAATAATAATAATAATAATAATAATAATAATAAAGAGGATTGGAAGATACCCCTTCTGCCATTTAGTCCAGCCCCCTTCTGCCTTTTTGCAGCAAAAACACTAGCAAAGCACCCCCTTGATAATTAATTATTAATTAAATAATAATTCAAATACTATTATAAACAAGAAAAACTCTGGAAGGCACGCTCCGGGCGAGGGAGGGAGTGGGGGCCGGATAAATGGCTTCGATGGGCCGCATGTGGTCCCTGGGCCTTAGTTTGGGGACCCCTGGTCTAGGTCTTCCAACTCAACTGTCAAGAATTGTATTTGGTTATATTCATAATTTTTATGCAACCAAAGGCCAGCTGGGAACATTCCCCTATGGATATGGGCTTTTACTGAAATTTCAAAATCCATGTCTTATTGATCTAGCACAGATTTTTGGAGTACACAGGTGAAGGAGTACTGAAGGAGAAAAGAGAAAGTGATGGGATCCAGTGAAAATATACCATTGGATCCTGCATTGATTTGACTATATTAAGCACTCCACAGTAACCAACCATCCCAGATAGATTTTCCTGATCAATACAACACTCTCAGTAGAGACTGTTCACACATTCAGCTTGAATCATTGAGTTCTAAGGCAAGTTATGATTCCCATGAACTAAACTTTCCTGTCAACTGTCACCATTTCAGACAAAATATGTGTCTGAGTGCATCAATTCATAGAGGAATGCAGTATCACTCAATATTTTAGCACATATCAATTGGGAAAGAATTTACTGATCCAAATTTGCTACAGCAGATGAAATTCAAAAGAATGCTCCTACAAGCAACACCTTCCTTAGCTGAAACAATGCTGATTTATTCTGAAACTGATAAAGAAAGCTAAATGTCAAACCTCTGACCTTTGCCATTTGACCTCACTGTATTCTTCCTCCTGGTTCTTTTCCTCTGGATTCTGCTGCTTCATTCTGAAATTCTGCAATGGTGCAACCCAGGTTCTCTTTCTCTTACTCACTTGGGACTGCTTCACACAGGGTATTTTTGCCCCATTTTGCTGCTTTTATGTGCAGTAAGAATGGAGCCTACTGTGCACCATCACACGATGCATGGCAGGCCCTGTTCACATTGCTCCCAAAGTGGAGGGGAAGCGCTGAAAGGTGCTTTCTCTTCCACTATGAGGAGGAAAGTGCCGATAGAACTATCCGCACTTTCCTCCCCTTTTTTCCGTGTGTTGGCAGAAGGGGAGGCAGGGCAACAAACTGTTATTGCACATTGCCACCCTTTTTGCTATCTGATGGGGGAGGGAAAGGTTGCCAACGCATTCTGTCCCATCCCCACCATGTGATGAGGGGAAGAGGGAGGGTGCGTGAACCATGAACCACCCCGTGTACCTTCCCTTTTGTGGCGCAATGGCATGGTCTGAAAGGGCCATGTGAAGAGGTCCCAAGTTGATCTGCACTCTGTGTGCAACATGAACTCATATTGCTTTAGGTAAACATTCATACAATCCTTTTCTCTATATTGTCAGCCTTTCGCCTTCAGTAGGGCTGGGGAATACGACCCCTATCAAAGTGAAAAACTATGAATTTCTAGTCTTATAGTCTTATAGCTATAGATAACTTCCACTGGAAGCTGATCATAGCATCACACTGTAGGACCTAGAGATTCCTAGACAGAAAATTTTTAATTAAATCTGTGAATAATCAAATCTGCAAAAGTGCTAGGATTACTAATAATAAAACTGATGTATTATTCATCATTACTTTCATGTCTTTCAAAAAACTCAGGCAGCAGGTCTGTGTCTACTGTGAGAAAGCCTTGTTGCATCTAATTTCCCCAAACTGGTTATTACTGAAAGAGCTACACAACACCAAACCACAAAGAGACACACAACCTGACCTCCATGAAGAAAAGCACCTGGAAAATTGAATTTATTTCCACTTTAGTTTGGGCCATTTCTTGACTATTCCTGGGAAGAATGTGTCCTACAGCAAGCCAAGGAGGCTGTCCTGGTCCTAAACCAATGTCTATCAGTGGATGAGAGCAAAAAAAAGGGGAACTCAATTCAAACAAGACAGAGTTGCTTCTGCTCAGTTGTAAAACAGATTAGGGAATAAGAATTCCACCTGTGTTCGATAGGGTTACACTTACCATGAAGACACAGATCTACAGTTTGATTTAGCTTTGAATCTGGAAGCTGAGACTTCCATTGCAAACATATAAAACCAGACTTTCTAACTGAAACTTGTTCATAAATAAATATATGTTCTAATTGACAGAATAAAAAGGTCATTTTAGGGTCAAATGTTCTGAAGAAGAGAAAGGATGTAGAAAAGCAATGAAACAAAGTCTGAAGTGATAAAACATTGGGGCAATCAGGCAAGGTATCTATGACTCCATGCTTGTCCAAGGTATGTGCCCATTCCCTCATGAAGTTGTAAAACAAGATAAAATCCCAAGCTCCCCTTTCTCAAACAAATACATATTAGGGATTGTGTGCAGGCTGCCCTGTTAGTCAGAAGCTAAATGAGAGGCTGTTGTGTCTAAGTCCAATAGCCTTGGCTTAAAAAAATGAAACATCAAAGGAGGGGAAATTGCTATCCCCTGTTTAGTTTGGCAGCATAGTGTAGGACCTGTTTGTAATTTATATCATTCAAAGTAAATTACTACTATACAGAGGAAAGGATTAATCTATGCTGATGGAAAGGAGAGCATTTGAGAGTATTATGTTTTTGTCTTCCTTATTATTGTTCACTTTCATGAGAGACATTTATCTTTCTCCCCCTGAAATGGCTTTTCTATATGTTCTGGAATACTGTATAATAGATATTATTTTTTGAACACACACCTGTAGCTGTAGGCATAAATGTCATACACATGAAGAGCCCGAGGAGTCCAGTTTGTATTGAACATAAGTCCTATAGTAAGAAAAAAGAGGGAAATTTATGGATTTTTGACATTCTCCAAAGCTGGTACAGGAGAACTCATGAGCTGATCTGTATTTTATTCATTCTAGGAATGGGAGTGTTGGAGGCACACGTAGAAACATCTGTTCACAAAACAGGCACCTACATTTCTTTTTTTGGAATCATGAACTGAACCCACGTTACATGCCAGGGGCCTCCCAGAATAAGAGAATGCCAACTGAGACAAATTGCCCTGTACCCAATAAGAGCGAACTCCCACCCATATGATACATGCCCTTGATTTCACACTTCCCCTGCTATCTTGCTCATCCACACACACAACAACACCCCCAACACCCCCCCCCCCAAATCTTACTAGATAATGGTAGTAAGATAATGTCTACTCCATTCCTAATAAAACTGCTGCAGAGCCCTGCTCCATCTAAAATACCTATATTACCACCTTCTCTGATTGATATGGGTTTCAAAAGTGGGTTGCATTGTAACAAGAGGGCTGTTGTGGATGTGCATGGTTATTTTATTATATCTAAAGAAATATACTTTATGTGACTGTAATCCAGCATTCAATTCCTGTTTGCTAGTTGAAGTGACCTTAATGGCATTAAAATAATTTAGGCATATGATGCATTTGACTTGTTCTGTGCAGGATATATCCTCAATTGGGGATGGAAAAATATTTATCTTGTCCCCTGACCCCTCAAGTCCTTTTATACCACATATTTAGAACAGCATAATAGAGTTCAAAACCAAACAGTCTTGCCCTCTATAGGCTCAGTCAAAAGCAACCTGCTTCAGCATTTCATAGATGTGTATGCTTTTCAGTTAATAACCTTTGCTATCTTGAACTCAATCTAATATTGCACATGCATCCTAACATTCACTTGGGAAATTTTGGTGGATATTCCACCAATAGATAGCTGTATGCCTTCAAGATGTTTTAAATATCTATTTAGAGAGGACTTACCATTGCTTTCTTCTTAGGCCCCATCTACACTGTCAGATAATACAGTTTGAGCTGCATTACAATAGTTAGTGTAGAAACATATAATGCAGATTGAACTGCAGTGAATTGGATTATATGAGTCTACACTGCCATATAATCTAGTTTAAAACAGTTAATCTGCATTCTGAAACCGCATTATATGGCAGTGTAAATGGGACCTTAAAAGGCTATCCTAAATTTCCTTCCTGGTGAGCTTAAGGCAAGGAATGGAAATTAAACATTTATTTACTAGGAGTAAGAACTTCTCTTAATAGGCTGAAATGAAAAAAGTGGGGCGGTCACAATTGCATGTTTCTTTTCTTTGGCCATGAAATTAAATATGTAGGTTGTTATTGTTATTGTATTTTCAAACCACTCCTCTTGCAACCTTATCACACAGGGCAGAAGGAACGTCCTAGGATGCTTCTGCCCCAGTTCACCCATGGAGTCCCATGCTGCCCATTATACAACATAGGGCAACTTCTGGTGAGGTTCTGTGGGTGAACTGGGGTGGCAGTGTAGTGGGACCCTGCTGCCACAAACACAGAAGTCATCCCGTGTTCTTATAGGAACAGCAGGACTTTGGTAGTGTGCCAATGCTTTCCACGTGGCATGAGAAAGTGTCAGCTGGAGGCCAGGGTGCTGGGATTGCCCTGATGCTGTGTTGATGCTGCCAAATTCATCATGAAGGTTGGCAAATTATGACACTGGACCAAAACAATGTAAGGAGGCCCTTAGTAGCCTTGAAACACTTCCCATGTAATTTTGGAGTGTCCCCTACCACTCTGGATCAGATTCACGGACACAGAAACTACGTATGGAAAGTGGAAAATAAACAAAATTCCTCCCTCCCAAGTTCATGTACTTGGTAATCTTTAGACCATCTGGGTGATATTGGATTGCAACTCCCAGCATCCCTGACCAACAAAGCAAATGTTGAAGCAAGCCAAGAACTGCAAGCCAAAATATCTGGAAGACCCCATGATATCCTCCCCCAGCTCTACTGGGTGATCGAGTTCATGGAAGGTCTTAGCTAGATGCAATTTATTGACACCTTTTTCCTATTAAATTTAAAGGAAATTCAATATTGTAATTTTGTTGCTGTTATATTTCTCAATTTATTATTATATATAAAACTCTGGTCTGTCTGTTTCTTAGATCTAATTTATTTTAATTAATGTTCATGCTCAAATAGGCACAGACCTCATTAGCCATAAATTCTAAATCTAGGAGATGTGAATAGGAGTCTTATCAGAAAGGTGCATATTCCACAGGCCAGTACACACAGCCTAAGGCATCTTCAGAATTGTGTTAAACCAGCAGCATTATGAGCATGACCCTCTCCATCCTATACACATCTACTCTCATTTTTCTATAGATAATTCACCAGATCTGTATTTTTTCTACATGTAAATGAGTTCTGAACAGAGGGATTGGGCCTTACTTTCAACCTAAATCTGTATTACTAAGTCTTAGTAATTGGATGATTTAGCAGCAAGACCCTCATATTTTTAAAGAGCAGGGGCAGTTCAACCGTGAGACAAATTAGGCAGTTGCCCATGATGCCATCCTCTAGTGGGCGCAGTTGAGGCGCTCCAGCGTGCGTGTGCACCCCCGCCTCCTCCTCCCAGGCTCGCTCGTGAACGAATTGATCCTCTGCCTGCAGGTGCCGTTGCTGCTTCAGCTTCCTCCCCCTCTCCTCTCCTCCTCCCCCCTCCCCATGTGCGTGGGCACCCACAGGTAAGCACTTGCTCGCTCGAGGCTGGGAAGGAAGGTGGGAGGGGAGGTCTGATCGAGCGGTCATCTTGTACAGCTTGAGTTGGTCTCTGCAGGAATATAGCGAGCGGCCAGCGGGAAAGGGAAGGCCAAGGGACAGTAAGAAAGAGCTCAGCTTCTTCCTCCTGATCCAGCTCCCTGCCACTTTAAGCGAAGGGGTTGGAAGGGA